>NC_083578.1:30763959-31063959 GCF_027579695.1 Neoarius graeffei
ACCCCGCCTTTCGCCCATAGTCAGCTGGGATAGGCTCCAGCTTGCCTGCGACCCTGTAGAAGGATAAAGCGGCTAGAAATAATGAAATGAGATTCACAAAAAAGTACCCAAATTTATCAAAACAATTAATCAGTTTCCTCACTAGTGACATATAGAGATCTATGTCATGGTTGTGGTTCTCCATGTCCCAGCTTTAGTTCGTATGACAAATGAGTGGGCATATTTTCCAATAAAACACTCACATCCATGCATGCATTCAGTGCTGTTAAGGTAGCTCCCTATATGAAAACATGCAACCAATTCAGACAAAAATATAAACAGAGTGTTCTGTTTATTGAACTCAAATTCAAGCCCCTTACAATATGAAATATCGTATAATATGAAAAATAACATTCAGTACAACTGAACTGATTCTGATATTAAAAGTCCAATTCAAAACATTTATCATTGAAAAACATTTGATGTTTTGATATGCAAGTATTATGTGTATTATCAAATATTATGTATTAAGTGTGTGTGTGTGTGTGTGTGTGTGTGTGTGTGTGTGTGTGTGTGAACATGTGTAGAGAGAGACATTAAATGTCCTCATTACATTTATCATCAGATGAGTCTGAATGGTCCATAAAAAATGGTCTTCGTGACCTTAGGCTTCCAGCAGGCCGTAAGTTGATAGCTGGGGCGAGATTAACTTCTTTCCAATTGCATGAACGTTTCTAAACAGCAGCTCCATCCTCTCCAGCTCAGCCGACTTCATGACAGGCAGGGACTTGAAAGCAATGCCGTCCTGTAGTGAACCAGCCGTCTTCGCCGGTTTTGACATTATAGTACCGATGTGTACATTTGACTTTTTGTGGTCCTTTATAGTTTCGAGTTTAAAATTACTGGTGCCTGTCTTTGCCAGACTTTCTACAGTCTTCGCAGTACATGGTATTTTCGGTTTTGCTATGAACTAGCCAATCTCACCTGAACTTCCATTTGTCATTGAACTGTCTTATCTTCCTATTAGCGTCTTGTTCATCTCCATGGCTGCAGCCAGCTAAGAGGCCTCCGCGGTCCGGACCTCGGTCATTTTTAAGAGCTGAAAATACATTTGTACGCTAAATATTCAACTGGATTAAAAAAAATAAAGAATAACATTAAAACATCTCCATAAAAAGTGCATTGTTAATTATGTTAAACATTGATTCTGTGTCTGTTTTGTGCGTGCGGCTCTGAGACCAAGAACACAAAAGCGAATGAGTGCGCGACTCGGCGGAGGAATGCAGTGCAGCAGACACGGGTTTTCCATGGTAATCATCAGTGCACTTTCATCAAGCTGTTAAATTTACATTTTCAAAGCAGTGCAGTTGTAACCTGCCTTGTTTGTGACTTTTTAAAAATAAATCATTCGATAAGCCAAAGCAATAGAGTGGAAAGTTTCAACTTGTGTTTGCCTTGGATAACTTTGCCTAAAACATGGTGGTGTATACTGATTTGTGTGTAGGTGTAACGGATGTCAGATTGTTAATGTATCTTAGTTCCATAGGCTTCATGGTTAGGGTATCTTTTGTCCTCATTGCTTGGGCCAGATCAAACCATTAAACAAGCTTAAATTATTCTTACTCTTGCCACATGTTTTTTTTTTTTTTTTTTTCAAAACTGATGATATTCAGTTCAAACACCATTAAAAGTAATTTCAGGAATAGATCTCTTGTGTGACGTGTAATTCACCCCTCTCATTTAAATATGGCGAACATTTTTCGGCGCGCGCTTTGCGTATCACGGACCTCTGTGATTTTAAAATGCTGCTCCAGCCCTGATCACAGTGTTGCCAGATACTGCTGATGTTTTCCAGCCCAAAATATGTTCAAAACCCACCAAAATGCACTTTAAACCACCCAAAATGTACTTGATGCCTATCTTGTAAAGTAAAAATATGCAGCTAAAGACGAGTATACTATTTGTAAATCGAACAATGCAAACAACTTCTAAATGGCAACATGAGACCATCAGTGCTGGAGGTGAAAAATCTGCTGTCTGGTACTCAGCTATGTATGGTTGAATCAGATTATAACTTTGCAATCATCTGCTGTGTTCTGAATCCTACATGCACCAGTAGGTGACACACACGCATAATATTATGTAGGCTATGTTAGGCTACGATGCATATCTAACATCTGCATTGCTGAGGTTATTTATTTTTTATTTGTCTTTTATTTATTTATCTTTTTATTTATCCTGTTTGTTTTATTAATTTTATAGGCCTAGTTATTCTGCTTAATTTATTTTTGTCTACATCAGGGGTGGGCAATTATTTTTTTCCATGGGGCCACATGAGAAACAGACTTTTGTGGAGGGCTGGACCAAAAGGCTGAACTAAATTCTGCATAATATTAATTGTATTTCTTTATATAAAGCAATAAATAACATTGTTTTTACAAGCTGCTAAGACTGGTAAGAGTATGGAAAAAACGAGGTTGCCTTACAAAAAAAGTAATTTATTCAATCAAATTTCTCAAAACATTGGTTAACAAAATGTGAATGTTTGTACCCTTTCCCCCCCAGTCACATTCACCCCAAAACACAATAAAGACATCACAATATTGTCTTTCTACTCCACATATCAAGCAAGATACATCATATTATAATAATGATGCCGTGTCGATTCGGTGTAGGTATCAGATCTACAGATTGGCTCAGGCTCCAGCGCCTGCTGGTGACGTCACACTATGTGATTGGCTGGACCGTTTGAAGGATGACGTACAAGTTTGTGGTTGGTCTGGACAAATTACGGAAGTAGTTATCGCGGGATTAGATTTTGTGGGATTTCATGTCATGTTCATGTCGTGCGCACTGCGTTTTTGTTGAACACAACTTCAAAATTAAAGCAATGCACATTCAGTTCATGCATGAGGTAAAATTAGAAAATACGTTTATTTTGTAATTTCTAATTAACCTTACGCGGGCCGGTCAGAATGAACCAAAGGGCCGGATGCGGCCCGCGGGCCGTAAAATGCCCAGGTCTGGTCTACATCCATGTATTTTCTTCATCTGTTATCCTGATACTGTTTATTTTTTTTATTTTGCCCACTTTGGCATCTTGACTAGCCGTCGTTCACTAACTGCACTCTGTGTTGTGTGATGCCCACGATCTCTGATTGGTTCACAGAAGTGTTTAATATGGATTGGATTGGATGTAGACTAGTGGACGTAGATAGTACATAGAATGTGCTGCATCAAAGTCCTTCTAAAGCTATATAAGTGTCTCTGGCTGCATTCTCACACAGAACGTTGGTGCAAAATATTTATAAACATCTGATAAAAACCCGCCGAACTAATGTCAAACCCGCCCAATTTTTGTCAACCAGCCCAAGCCATTTTTGCCCACAAAGTAGAATTCAAAACTGCCCAATTGGGCAGGAAACCACCCAATCTGGCAACACTGCCTGCTCATCTCTGCCCCTTTTTCCCTGAGCAGCAGGTTTGAAACTCCAGCGATATGCTGCCACATAGTGCGCTTGTCAGTCATCAGCAACTTTGTTGCTTCGTTCATTAACCGCAGGTTACCGTATCACTGATTTTTATCTGAGACGTTAACGAATGTTCTAAACAATCCTAACATGTCAGAATGTTTATGCAGGTGCTCATGGGAGTTGTAGGCACGTAATATTACATTGCAAAGCGTTTATTATATCAGATCCCTTCAGAGAAAACTACAATTAAAATATATTGTCATACCACAGAATAAACCACCCACCAAAGTGGCTAGTGGGACTAAAGTCATTACCCGCCAAAGCCGAATTTTACCCGCATTGGGCGGGTGCTAATGTAAAGCCCTGATATATAATAGGGGAGACCGGGTATGGTCGTAACATGGGGTGAGTTGTAACACCACCAATTCCACCAATCAGGGATAAGATATGAGCCATGTGACAGTTTCAGTCTCCTCAGACTTCCTTTACGATCACACATGGACATTTTCAACTTGGTGCAATTTCTCCAGGAGCAAGGAGGAAAATTCAAAGTCTGAGGTAAGAAAGTAACTTTTTTTTTTAGGATTTTTTTTTCTAGTGCTTTTACCATTGTAGACAAAGTTGTAAGAGTTATATCAGGTCAAACTATAGTTTCTCTATAAAAGAATGTTGTAGCTTTCCCTTGCTAATGTCAAAGCACCATGCTAATACAGCTTGCTAAACAATGGATGACAGTGGTGGGGTAGGTTGTAACATGTTTTTTGAAAGTGTTACAGCCACCCCCTTACATACAAAAGATATTTTTTGTGATTTTAATGATTCTACAGAATGCCTAGAACATGGGTGAGGAAAACTAATCGTGGAGTGGATGCCAAGGTACTAAAAAGAGCAGCAGAGGAGGTTAAAAAAGGAACATCTGTCAGGGCAGTGGCAAGAAAGCATGGTATCTGCCATGTTACCCTTCATAGGTATTGGCAGAAGTTCAAACTACTGAAAGACCAGGGATCGCTCAACCTTCCTCGGGTAGGATATGTCAGTCCGAACAGAGTCTTCAACAGGGAGTAGGAGGAGATATTGGCAGATTACATTAGCCAGGCAGCTGATATATACTTTGGGCTAATTCCACGCTAGGTAAGCATGATAGCTGAGAACAGGGTAGAATAGGCAAAAGTCAAGACCTCGCAATTTGTATTAGACCTTTCAAGGATGCATTTAATTTGTTTGGTGTTGCCAAAATTAGCCATGTACTCTAAAAAAAAAATGTTCTGTGGAATGGGGCTAGTGGACATGTCCATGTTCATTCATTTTATCTTTGTGTGTGTGACTGGACTGTTCAGCTCGCGCGCGCTCTCTCTCTCTCCTCACAAGACACAAATACACACACACACACACACACACACACACACACACACACACACACACACACACACACAAAGTATAAACATTATGCTTTTTATATTTTGTTTAAAACAATATGATCTTAATTCTTTATGTGAATGGATTGTATGTTATAGGCCTACAATATATGTTGTTGAATCTATTTTCAAACCCTGTTTATGCAATAAATCGGCATATCGAATGAAGTTCCGTTGTTTTTCTGCATTTTGTCTATCTGTTACAACCTACCCCAGTAGGTGTTACAACCTACCCCAGTAGGTGTTACCATACAACCTACCCCAGTAGTGGGGTAGGTTGTAACAAAGGTACACACTGTATTTGTCATAATATCACAAATTTTGTGATATAGTTGAGGAGATTTAAATGGTTGCCACTTGTAGTAGACAAATGAGGGTACTTTGCCTGAAAGTTCCAGAACTGTAGCTTTGAAAAAAATGATAGTTTTCAGTGCTAAAAAAAAATGTTACAACCATACCCGGTCTCCCCTATATAGTGTGTGTGTGTGTATGTGTGTGTGTGTGTGTTTAATATTATTTACTGTAATGCCTTAGAAGCACCCGTTTCCTCATGGGAAGCAATGAAATGTTCTTTCCACTTTAGTTGCCTGTAAATATCTCTCCACTCGCAAGATGCATATGCACATTATCTCTGAGGTGAATGCTGATTAAACAGCAATATATTTTAGATGCATTGACTGGGTCTTCAGAAGCTATGATAATGGAGATGGCAGAAATGATAAAGCTTTTAGTGAAAATCCAGTTATCGGAAACACATTTGCTGTTTCAGCTAACGTTGTATATGAGTAGGGTTTGTTTTCTGCTTAACAAACAAAAACAAAACACTCATCCCAGTAGCAACCACCTTCCCTTGCTCATGAGTAGGGAATAACACTTGTGTCTATTTTGTTTCAAAGCAATGGGTTTCATTTTGTATGATATAAAATAGAAATGTAAGGAACGTTAGATAGAACATTGCATTTCTAATAGCATTGAACGTAAAGGATATTTGGTTTCTATTTTTTTTATACATATGAGGTGGATTGGCAACTCTAAATTGTCCCTAGGTGTGAATTAGCATGTCTGCGTGTGTGGTGACCTGCCATCAACTAGCAAACCATGCACTGTAAATGTCGTTCTTGTGGGATAGACAGAATGGTGTACAGGAACTAAATTCACACCAAGCAAAATAAAACTGAGCAACAAAGACCATTGCAAAGCTAGTACAGGAAACTCAGTGTTATTAGCTTGGACAAATGTTCTCTGAACCCTTGCAAACCTACATGTACTTATTCATGTAAGTTTGCTGGTAACACAATTAACTGTGTCTGCTATGAGCTGTTCATGCACAATATGCTTGACTTATGGTTCATACTAACCCCATTTCCAGAAAATTGGAAAATATCCCAACAATACAATAAAAATAAAAATCTCTGATTTGTTCATTCACATGAACCTTTATTTAACTGACAAGTACAAAGAAAAGATTTTAAATAGTTTTACTGACCAACTTAATTGTATTTTGTAAATATAAATGAAGGTAGAATTTGATGCCTACAACACACTCAAAAATTGGAACAGAGGCAAAATAAGACTGAAAAGTTTATTGTATATTCAAGTAATACCATTTTGGAAGATTCCACAATAAGCAGGTTCATTAGTAACTTGATTGGATATAAAAGGAGCATGCAACAAAGGTTCAGTATTTGCAAGCAAGGATGGGTCATGGCTCACCCCTTTGTGCCCAAAGTCATGAGAGAAGTGTTAGTCAATTCAAAAAGAACAACAAGAACATAAGATTTTAGGTCTTTCAAAATCTACAGTATATAATATTGTGAAAAGATCCAGGGAATTTGAAGACATCTCGATGCGCAAAGGGCAAGGTCAGAAACCACTGTTGAATGTGCAAGCCTTCAGACGGTACTGCCTGAGAAACTGTCATGCTAATGTGACAAATACAGCCACATGGGCTCCAGAGTACTTTGGAAAACCATCGTCACTTAACAGAGTCCACTGCTTCATCCAGAAATAAAACCTGTAACTGTATTACATAAGGAGGAAGCCATTCATCAATTTTAGTCAGAAATGCATTCTATTTCTCTGGGCCCAAACTCATTTCAGATGGACTGAAAGACCATGGAATTGTGTGCTGTGGTCAGATGAGTCCACATTTCAGCTTGTTTTCAGGAAAAATAGACATTGAGTTTTCAGTGCCAAAGGTGAACATGACCATCCACTTTATCAGAGAAAGGTGCAAAAGCCAGCATCTGTGATGGTATGGGGTGCATCAGTGCTCATGGCATGGGCAAATTGCATGTGTCTGAAGGTACCATTGATGTATTGGGATTTTAGAGAGACTTATTCATCAAGGTAACGTCTCTTCCTGGGAAGTCCATGCTTATTTCAGAAGGACAATGCCAGGCCTCCTTCTGCACAGGCTACAACCACATGGCTTCGTAAACACAGAATGTGTGCACTTGACTGGCATGCTGCCAGTCCAGATCTGTCTCCTGTTGAGAATTTATGGGGCATCATGAAGAGGAGAATCAGACAATGGTGACCACAAACTGTTGAGCAGCTGAAGTCTTGTATCAAGCAAGAATGGACAAAAATTACAATGGCAAAACTGCAACACTTAGTATCCTCAGATCCCGTATGATTAAAAAATGTTATGAAAAATAAAGCTGTAATAAAATGTTGATAATGCCTCTGTCCCAAATTTTTTTGAGTGTGTTGTAAGCATCAAATTCTAACTTCCTTTTACATTGACAAAATGCAATTAATTTGGTCAGTAAAACTATTGAAAATCTTTTCTTTGTACTTTTGTCACTTAAATAAAGGTTCATGCGACTTAACAAATCATAGACTTTTTTTTTATTGCATTTTTGAAAATATCCCAACTTTTCTGGAAATGTGGCTAGTAGTTTGATAATGCATTAATCAGAGGTAGAACATCAGGTAAATAACCAATTGTGGCAGTGGGGGCATGGCCGAGTGGCGGTCTGTGAATGGAAGGCGGAGTCAGGGAAGGTGAGTGGTCGTGTCACTACACCTGTTGTCATTTAACGTGTGTTTGTGTGTCTCCTTCAGTGACCACACCTGATAAAAGGAGAGTGAGAAGGGGAGGTCAGCGCCGAGGGCTCGTTAACAGCCTGTGTGTGCGTGTGTGAGAGAGTAAGAGATTCTTGAGCCCTATGCCGAAAAGCTATAAAATAAAGAACCCACTTCAATGCAAACAGTTGCCTGCCGTGCTTCTGTGCTCCACCCACACCAGGGTCTCACTACGGTGGTGCCGAAACCCGGGATGAGTGCAGAAAGGAACAGCCCCATGGAGTCCTTGCTGTTCAAGGACCTCATCCACGCCCTCACCACAGCCCAGCAGAACCTAGTCTGGCTAACGCGACTTCAAAGCTCTGCAAGCATTTGGTCTGGCAAAGATATTAAGGCCAACCATTTCCCAAAGGCGTGGTTGACCCGCCTCCCTGAAATGCCTCAGTTTGCTACTGGTCGAAGCCAGAAAAGGCTGTGATGAAGCTTAAACCAATCACATCACTCTTTCCTCTGATGTATGTGACGCGATGGAAACTGCTTGAGTAACAGGAAGAAGATAAATACCTCCAGGGCTCCTCTTTGCTCCGTTTTCAATGAGAACTTCCCGTTGAATGCTTTCAATACAGCATCTACTGCTGTGTCAAAGGCTTGCCGCTGCTCCATGTTCATAATGTTTCTAGTGAATGAAGCTCTTCCGGCATAGAGTCTGTAAACAATCTATGGCTTCCGGTTGCAGTTCTACTACGTCACTGCCTTGAACACGCCTCTACCCAGGGCCGTTGGAGATGCTCAAAGTTGATTGGCTCCCGATTTTTTGGGAGCTTGGAAGAGCTGGAGATAGCTTGCCTTGCCAGACTAAGCTCGCAACAGGCCCTCGTGTTGCATCACACTTAGGACGGGTGGGCTCAGGCTAAGCAGAACCAGCACCAAGCCCTGGTTGCCCTCCGGAAGGAGCAAGAACAAGGGTTCAAAGCCTTGGTGCTGGCCCAACAAGAAGACTGGCAGGTGTTCCGGCACCTGCTCGTGTCGGCAGGGCCCATGACCGCCGCCAGAGCAGACCCTCCCCACCTCACCCTAACAAAGATGGGTCCATATGAGGATCCGGAAGCCTTCCTCGTGCTCTTTGAGCAGGCAAAGGAGGCATGGGGTTGGCTGGTGGACCAGCATGTGGCGCACCTCCTCCCCCTGCTTACAAGTGAGGCGCAACTGGCCGCGCTGCAGCTCCCCAGCGACAGCCAGCTCGTGTATCTGGACCTTCAGAGAGCAATCCTCCAGCGTGTTAGCCGCTCCCCAGAGCGACAATGGCAGTGCTTCCACTCGCTGTACTTGGAGGAGGTCGGCTGGCCATTCGCGTTCGGGCAGCTACTCCAGGATGCCTGCAGGCGGTTGCTGAGGGCAGATGACCGTGACACAGAGGGAGTGATTGACCTGGTGACACTGGAACAGTCCGTTGCATGACTTCCGGAAGGAATGGCAGAGTGGGTCCACTGTCATCTCCTGGTGTCGCTGGACCAGGCGATTGAGCTGGCAGAGGACCACATGGCGGCGGTTCCAATGGCTGGAAGGCATGCCTCCTCTTCTCCTCTCTTTCTCTCTCTCCCTCTCCCTCTGCTTCCTGTCCTCAGCCCATTACCCCACCATGGAGGCGGGGGCCGGCTCGCCCCCAGCTGGCCCGGAGTGCCCATGGTGTCCTCCCGTTTCCCCTTTCCTTGTCTGTGTCTCTTCCCCCTTAGGTGAGTGATGTCCATAACACCAGTGTAGAGGGAGAGCCTGGGCCGGTGTGCTGGCGCTGCGGGGAATCGGGACATCTCCAACATCAGTGCTCCGCGATGGAGGTGGGCATGGTGGTCCGGGTCCCCAACGCGCCAGAAACCACCCTCGATCGGGCCAGAGTGTATTGAATACTGGTAAGTGTCCAAGGCGATACGTTCCAGGCTTTGGTGGATTCCGGCTGTAGTCAGACCTCAATCCACCAAAGCCTGGTGCAAGGTGAGGCATTGGGGAGAGCACGAATGGTGAAGGTGTTGTGTGTGCAGGGGGATGTTCATAACTACCTTTTAGTGTCTGTCCACATTCTATTTCAAAGGGAAAAACATAGTGTAAAGGTGGCGGTTAACCCTCGTCTCACCCACTCACTAATTTTGGGGACTGATTGGCTGGGGTTTAAGGAGTTAATGATACACATAGTGAAGAGTGGGTCCTGCAGTAATTAATCTGGGGAAAGCCCTGGAGTAGCATTGGTGGGAGAAGCTGTCACAGAGCCGTCTACGTCAGCACCGTATCAGGGCGATACGTGGAGTGAGGAATGTCCCACCCCCTCCCTCTCTCAGGGATTCCCTTGGGGATTTCCCATTAGAGCAGTCGCGAGATGGGAGTCTGCGGCATGCATTTGACCAAGTGAGAGTCA
Organism: Neoarius graeffei; assembly: GCF_027579695.1. NCBI lineage: Eukaryota > Metazoa > Chordata > Actinopteri > Siluriformes > Ariidae > Neoarius > Neoarius graeffei. The sequence continues at coordinate 30,774,264 of NC_083578.1, forward strand.
TCGATTGGTCAAATTCTCCAGCCAAATGCGACACTGGCCTTCACCTACTTTGCTATTATTAAGGATAGGCTACCAAGTGACGCAGGACACTCAAACTGGCGAAAAGATAACACAGTTATTAATTCTAAAGAGTCACTGGGAACTCATATTCCAGGCGGCTCACTTTAATCCCATGGCTAGACACTTAGGGCAGGATAAAACACTAGCCTGAATAATGGCCCAGTTCTACTGGCCAGGGATTCATGGGGATGTCCGTTGGTGGTGTTTGGCATGCCACGAATGCCAATTAGTAAATCCCGTGGCCACTCCAAAAGCGCCTTTGCACCCTCTCCCTTTAATCGAGACCCCTTTTGAAAGAATTGGGATGGATCTCGTCGGGCCATTAGATTGGTCAGCACGGGGATATCACTTTATTTTAGTTCTGGTGGACTATGCAATGCGGTATCCAGAAGCAGTGCCTCTCCGCAGTATCTCAGCATGCAGTATTGCAGAGGCGCTCTTCCGCTTTATCTCCCGGGTCGGGATTCTGAAAGAAATCTTGACAGACCAGGGCACTACATTCATGTCACGCACACTGCGCAAGCTGTATGGGCTACTGGGGATTAAGCCTATCCGCACCAGTGTCTATCACCCACAAACAGATGGCTTAGTAGAATGGTTTAATCAAACCCTCAAAAATATAATTTGGAAGTTCGTAAGCGAAGATGCACGTAATTGGGATAAGTGGCTCGAGCCCCTGTTATTTTCAGTACAAGAGGTCCCACAAACCTCCACAGGGTTTTCACCATTTGAATTGTTATGGGCATAAGCCACGTGGCATTTTAGACATGCTACGTGAAAATTGGGAGGAGGGACCTTCACCCAGTAAGAGTGAAATTCAATACGTTCTCGACCTGCACACCAAGCTCCACACACTCATGCACTTAACTCAGGAGAATTTGTGGCAGGCGCAAGAACGTCAAGTCCAACTGTACGACAGGGGCACGCGCCTTAGGGAGGTCACACTGGGAGACAAAGTACTCATATTATTGCCCACATCGAGCTCCAAATTGGTCGCCAAGTGGCAAGGGCCCTTCGAGGTCACACGATGAGTCAGGGACGTCGACTATGAGGTGAGGCGAATGGACAGGGGTGGGGCATTACAGATCTACCACCTCAATCTATTAAAATGTTGGAATGAGGAGGTCCCCGTGGCATTGGTGTCAGTAATTCCGGAGAAGGCGGAGCTGGGGCCAGAGGTTCAAAAAAGAAAATTGACCTCTCCCACTGCTCCGGTCCCTGTGGAGACCACCTCTCCCCGACCCAGCTCATGGAGGTAGCCCAGTTGCAGAATTTTCTGACGTATTTTCACCCCTGTCCGGCCACACTCACCTCATAGAACACCACATTGAGATGCCCCTGGGGGTGGTAGTGCACAGCCACCCTTACCGCCTGCCTGAACACAAAAAAAGTGGTCCACGATGAACTTGAAGCCATGCTCGAAATGGCCATAATCAAGGAGTCCCACAGTGACTGGAGCAGCCCAGTGGTCCTGGTGCCCAAGACTGATGGGTCGGTCTGGTTCTGTGTGGACTATAGGAAAGTCAATGTGGTGTCTAAATTTGACGCGTACCCATTGCCTCGCATTGATGAGTTGCTTGATCGATTAGGCACTGCTCATCTTTATTTGACACTGGATTTAAAAAAGGGATATCGGCAGATCCCCTTGACTCCTCTGTCCCGAGAGAAAGCGACCTTTTCCACACCATTTGGCTTACACCAATTCATCACACTTCCTTTTGGGCTGTTTGGGGCACCCGCTATGTTCCAGCGGCTTATGGACAGGGTCCTCTGCCCCCACGCCACCTACGTAGCTGGGTATCTTGATGGCATTATCATCTACTGCAATGACTGGCCACGGCACCTTGAACACCTTAGGACCATCCTAAAGTCGCTGAGGCAGGTGGGTCTCACAGCCAACCCAAAGAAATGTGCAATTGGGAGGGTGGAAGTACAGTATCTGGGCTTCCACTTAGGCCATGGGCAGGTGCATCCCCAAATTAATAAGACAGCAGTGATTGCGGCCTGCCCGAGGCCCAAGACCAAAAAGGGGGTGAGACAGTTCCTGGGGCTGGCTGGCTACTATTAGAGGTTCATACCCAATTATTCAGATGTCACCAGCCCACTGACGTATCTCACTAAAAAGGGAGCACCAGATCCGGTCCAGTGGACAGAGCAATGCCAACAGGCTTTCTCTAGGGTAAAGGCTGCACCATGTGGGGGGCCACTGTTACACTCCCCTGACTTTTCTTTCCCCTTTATTTTACTGACAGACATGTCAGACAGAGGGCTGGGGGCTGTTCTGTCCCAGAAGGTGGAGGGGGAGGAGCGCCCCGTGATGTACATTAGCCAAAAACTGTCGATGTGGGAGGGCAGGTACAGCACGATTGAAAAAGAGTGCCTAGCCATCAAGTGGGTGGTCCTCACCCTCCGCTACTACCTGCTGGGGCACCCTTTCACCCTCTGTTCAGACCACACGCCCCTCCAGTGGCTCCACCGTATGCGCGGATCACCTATTGGTATCTTGCCCTCCAGCCATTTAAATTCAAGGTGGTCCGCAGGCCAGGGTTGCAGATGGTGGTGGCAGACTTCCTCTCCCGTCAAGGGGGGGGGAGTCGGCAGTGGGGGTGTGGCCAAGTGTCGAACTGTGAATGGAGGGCAGAGTCAGGGAAGGTGTGTGGTTGTGTCACTACACCTGTTGTCAATTAACGTGTGTTTGTGTGTCTCCTTCAGTGACCGTGCCTGATAAAAGGAGAGTGAGAAGGGGAGGACAGTGCCAAGGGCTCGTTAACAGCCTGTGTGTGTGCATGTGTGTGTGAGAGAGTAAGACTTTCTTGAGCCCTATGCTGAAAAGCTATAAAATAAAGAACCCACTTCAATGCAAACAGCTGCCTGCCATGCTTCTGTGCTCCACCCACACCAGGGTCTTGCTATACCATAGTATAGGTATAGATTCATAGTATGGGCACTGTGTGAGACGGCTGCCTCTCCAGTAGCTCTGTAGTTTTTAGCTCTTTAAACCTCTTTTTTCCACCTTTTTTTTTTTTACTTTTTTGCTCTTCTTATGAACGCATAGTGTGTTTAACTATATAACATGGATATATTTAACTTTAACACACAACCAGGAGCCAGTTTTCTCACTTATTCGAGAGAGGAGCTGCTGGCCCTGAAAACAATGGGACGAGCTGGGATACGACACCCCATCCTGGCGGAGCTGAGGAGGAAACCCAAGGGCTGCAAAGCTGGAGCTAAGCTAAAGGCTAGGCTAGAGGACAATCGGCAGTGCTACAAACCATCCATTCCCTCCATTATCATAGGGAATGTGAACTCACTGCCGAATAAAGTCAATGAGCTTTCCGCTCTGAACAACCAGCAGATTTACCGGGAGAGCAGCTTATTTATTTTTATGGAGACATGGCTAACACACCTTGTACCGGATGCTAATGTGAACCTGCGGGGATTCACTGCTGTGAGAGCCGACAGAGACACTAACGCATGCGGGAAAAGCAAAGGTGGGGGACTCATCATTTATGTCAACAATCACTGGTGTAACCTGGGACATATCTCTGTAAAGACAGTTTTATGTTGCCTGGACTTGGAGCTGCTAGCCGTTAGCCTCATCTCATCTCATCTCATTATCTCTAGCCGCTTTATCCTTCTACAGGGTCGCAGGCAAGCTGGAGCCTATCCCAGCTGACTACGGGCGAAAGGCGGGGTACACCCTGGACAAGTCGCCAGGTCATCACAGGGCTGACACATAGACACAGACAACCATTCACACTCACATTCACACCTACGGTCAATTTAGAGTCACCAGTTAACCTAACCTGCATGTCTTTGGACTGTGGGGGAAACCGGAGCACCCGGAGGAAACCCACGCGGACACGGGGAGAACATGCAAACTCCACACAGAAAAGCCGTTAGCCTGCGGCCATATTATCTGCCAAGGGAGTTCAGTCACGTGACCACCATCTGTGTTTACATCCCTCCGAAGGCAGATGCAGCCGCTGCATGTGAGAGGATTCACTCTGTCACAGCACCCTGAGGCATTTATGATCATTTCTGGGGACTTTAATCATGCTACTTTGAACTCTACTTTGGCTGCTTTTTACCAGGCTGTGGATTGTCCAACAAGGAACGACAGGACAATTGACTTGCTGTATGCTAATGTGAGGGATGCATACAGAGCCACACCCCTCCCCCCACTAGGGAAGTTTGACCACAACCTGGTTCTTCTACAGTCGAAGTACACCCCCCTGGTTCAAAGGCAGCCTGCAACAACTAGCTCCATCAGGAGGTGGTCCACTGAAATGGAAGATGCCCTCAGAGACTGCAATGACATCACGGACTGGGATGTGCTGCTTAGCCCACACTGTGAGGACATAGAGGGGCTGACACACTGTCTGACAGATTACCTCAACTTCTGTGCAGACCTGGTCTCCCCCGCTAAGACTGTACGGTGTTACCCTAATAACAAGCCATGGGTAACACAGGAAGTCAAAGCTGTCCTCAACAGGAAGGCCGCCTTCAGGAGCAGGGATAGGGAGACAATGAAAGCAGCACAGCAGGAGGTGAAACGGTGCATGAGGGAAGCTAAGGACAGCTACAGGAGAAAGGTGGAGCAGAAGCTGAAGGAGAACAGCATGAGGGAGGTCTGGGAAGGTGTGAAAACCATCACAAGCCACAATACAAAGACCAGAGTCATTGAGGGGACAGTGGAGAGGGTGAATGAGTTGAATGACTTCTTCAGTCGGTTCAACCAGCCCATGTCCCCCCCACCCTCTCCCTCACTGCAGCCATCTCTCCTTCTTTCCTCAACACACCTCCCCCCAGTCATCACAGCAGCCCCCTCCTCCCCCACCTCAACACAGACTCCTCTATACATTACTGCTGACCAGGTCAGAGGTCAACTGAGGAAGCTTCACCCCAGGAAAGCAGCAGGCCCGGACAAGGTGTGTCCACGACTACTGAAGACCTGCACTGCTGAACTGGGTGAACCACTCCAATGCATCTTCAACCTCAGCCTGCAGCTGGGGAGAGTGCCAACCCTCTGGAAGACATCATGTATCATTCCAGTTCCCAAAAAGAATCGGCCCAGCGAGCTGAACGACTTCCGACCGGTGGCACTCACTTCACATCTGATGAAGACGTTGGAGCGGCTCTTCCTCAGCCTCCTCAGACCCCAGGTACAACATGCCCAGGACTGTCTGCAGTTTGTGTACCGGGCAGGTGTTGGTGTAGAAGACGCCATCCTCTACCTGCTACACCGAGCCCACTCGCATCTGGATAAGGGAAATGGCACAGTGAGGATCCTCTTCTTGGACTTCTCGAGTACCTTCACCACCATCCAGCCCCTACTGCTTCAGGACAAACTGAACAGGATGCGAGTGGACCCCTGCCTGGTCACTTGGATCTCCAGTTACCTCACTGACAGGCCGCAGTACGTCAGGCTGAAGGACATCACGTCTGACACTGTAATTAGCAGCACTGGAGCACCCCAGGGCATGGTGCTGGCCCCTCTTCTCTTCACCCTGTACACCACGGACTTCTGCTACAACTCGGAGCTGTGTCACATTCAGAAGTTTGCTGATGACATCGCTGGGTGTATCAGTAACGACAGAGAGGAGGAGTATAGGAGCCTGGTGAGGGACTTTGCTGTGTGGTGCAACAGGAACCATCTGCAGCTCAACACCTCGAAGACCAAGGAGCTGGTCATTGACTTTGGAAAGTCCAGACCAAGGTCACAACCAGTTCTGATCAAGGGAGTCGAGGTGGAGGCTGTGGATTCCTACAAGTACCTCAGGCTGTGGCTGGACAGCAAGCTGGACTGGACTTGTAACACCAATCACTTATATAGGAAGGGATAGAGCAGGCTATACTTCCTTAGGAGGCTGCGGTCCTTTAACATCTGCAGGAAACTCCTGTGGATGTTCTATCAGTCTGTGGTCGCCAGTGTCCTGTCTTACACCGTGGAGTGCTGGGGGGGCAGCACATCCAAGAAGGACACATCCAGGCTGGACAAACTGACCAGGCGGGCCAGCTCTGTGGTCGGCATGAAGCTGGACTCTCTGGTGATGGTGGCAGAGAAGAGGTCTATGGACAAACTATAGAGATCTTGCAGTCACGTGACCGGAAAGTTAACAGCCACCATCTTGTTGGTAAAAAACACAGCTGAATACTGCTGCACTCATGTACAGAATGGATCAATTTCAACCGACGGACTACACGGCTCATTTTTCTAATGAACAGATAACTAGATATATGTCTAAAAGAAACGATCTACAGATTAGTGACCCTTATGGCTTACCGGACGTAGTTTTCATGACCGTGTCAGTGGATTTTGAACTGCCAGAGGTGGAATACCCAGACATGTATAATTACCACATCAACTTTCCCTTGCTGTTCAGTGGTGAAGCACTGCGTGCTTATAAATCTCTGGACAGTTATCTTTACAGAAATTCAGGATTTGTCAGCGACTCAGATGTGGCATCTTGTCTCATCTCATTATCTCTAGCCGCTTTATCCTTCTACAGGGTCGCAGGCAAGCTGGAGCCTATCCCAGCTGACTACGGGTGAAAGGCGGGGTACACCCTGGACAAGTCGCCAGGTCATCACAGGGCTGACACATAGACACAGACAACCATTCACACTCACACCTACGGTCAATTTAGAGTCACCAGTTAACCTAACCTGCATGTCTTTGGACTGTGGGGGAAACCGGAGCACCCGGAGGAAACCCACGCGGACACGGGGAGAACATGCAAACTCCACACAGAAAGGCCCTCGCCGGCCACAGGGCTCGAACCCGGACCTTCTTGCTGTGAGGCGACAGCGCTAACCACTACACCACCGTGCCGTGTGGCATCTTGTAAACAAGAAAATAACAATCCTCATTGGACGGGTAAGTCACTTAAGTATTAGTACTGCACTGACCAGCCGATTATAGAATAGAATAGAATAAGGTAATTCCAGCTGTAATTCCAAATCGTCCGTCTTGTTTACCATGGATCTGGCGTTGGAGAGATAGAGGCTTAGCAGTGGAGATTTGAGTGGCTGTTTTCTGAGCTTAGTCAACAGGCCGGCTCTGCCTGCAGCCTCGCTTTTGCTTCCGCTCCCGACACCGCCTCCTTCGCCTGCCAGACCCGATAACAATCCACGGAGACCCTGCTGGTCTCGCTGTCTCGTCCGGAATGTTGTGCATGCGATGGAAATCACTACAAACCATCATTTTCTGCTGGAAACCAATGTCCAGTAAGTCCATATGGTTGTAGTGGATATTGAAGTCCGATACAGACGAACAACATGCAGAAATACACACAAAAAACATAAAAAACGTGCACAGGTAGGGAGAGCTTGTAGCCGCAGCCATTGTAGTAGAATTATATATAGTAGGGTTTTCCAGAAGAAAAGGTAGAAGCAGAAGTAGAAGGCGGAAATATGGCGTTTGACCGACAAGATGGCGTCTGTCACAATCTGGATTGGCTGTGACGTCACATGCAAGTGCTCCATTGAACATCATGGACGATGCCAGTCACCCTCTGCACACAGTCATCAGCAACCAGAGGAGCCTGTTCAGTGACAGAATGCTCCTTCCCAAGTGCAGGACGAACAGACTCAAAGGCCCAATCCCAATTCTAATTTCTACCCCTCCCCCTTCCCCTCCCCCTTCCCCTTGGCCCTTCCCCTTGAAACTGAGCTACAAGGGATAGGGCTTGAAATTCAACCCTTACGTATTGGGATAGCCCTTCAACGATCGCATACGTCATCGCGTACCTCTGTCAGCGTTTACGTTAGCAAAACGCAACCAAATGCGTCATTGGCTGCGACCAGCCGCTACAGTCAGAGCCAGAACCAGAAATCTCTGCTGGCAGGGTGTGATTTGTTAACTAACACCACTGAATGGGATATCTTTGGCGCTTCGTGCACCACATCCGACAGAATGAGGTGTCAGAACACTCATGTAAACAATAAAAGCGAGAATAACAGAACAAAACGTACGCAGTCAAGCAACCGAAAACAATACTCACTCCCAAAGCTTTTTAGCAGCAGCTTGGATTTCAGAAATCGCTGCTCATTCTCAGCTCGAAAGCGAATCAAGCGGCGTGTTTCCTCTGGATAACAACTTAAAACACTTAAATAATGGAGAAAATACATTTATGACAATCTTTCGCCGCGGGAACCGCCATCTTTCTGAAATCCGCATGAAATCTCGCTGAAATCCGCATGGCATTGTGGGAAATCACTCAAACCCCTTCGTTCGGAGTCAGCTCCAGGAAAATCTCCGTTTGGAGGGGTACAGAAGCCCTACCCCTTCCCCTACCCCTCCCCGTTAACTGGGATTGGGATACCCCTACCCCTTCACGTGAACGCGCAAAATGGAGGGGAAGGGCCAAGGGGTTGGTCCAAGGGGTGAAATGGGATTCGGCCAAAAACTCCTTTGTCCCTCATGCCATCAGATTGTACAACTCCTCTCTGGGGGGGAGGAGGGGTAACAGGAGGACAGAGGACGGGAAGGAGCCTAACAATAAGCAACACCGGACAATGTGCAATATAATGTGTAATACAAAGTGCAATATCTTTCCTGCTTCCCCCCCCACACACTTACCCTAACCCCACTTCTACCCCCTTCCCCCCTTCCTCTCTTCCCCATATCTTGTTCTTTTATATTTGAATATGTAAATGCTTAATTTATTTTAACTTATCTAGAAGTTTTTCTCTATTTCTTTTCTCTGTTTATCTGTAATGATGCTGGAATCTTAATTTCCCTGAGGGAACCCTTCCAAAGGGATCAATAAAGTTTTATCTAATCTAATCTAATACCAACATTTACCATAAGCTATAATTAGATTTATTGCATACCTAATTAGCTATATATAAAATATATCTCATCTCATCTCATCTCATTATCTCTAGCCGCTTTATCCTTCTACAGGGTCGCAGGCAAGCTGGAGCCTATCCCAGCTGACTACGGGCGAAAGGCGGGGTACACCCTGGACAAGTCGCCAGGTCATCACAGGGCTGTATAAAATATATCATATTTTTAAAATGTTAATTACATTTTTTCTCAACATACTTTTTCAATTTCGATGGTGTATATGCCCTTCAGTGAGGCAAAAGATACACCTCATTTTCTATAAAGCTTTGCTTACTCCAGTGTATTGAAACATTTTACTTAGCTGGAGTCAGGGTGCTCGAGCCGCTTGTTAAGTCTGAGGTCAATATCCATTTCCAAAGCCAAACCCCCCTTCAGTGTTGCCAACATATAGATTTTGTCACTAAATTTATTGATATTTCTAGAGCCCTATTGCAACATTAATTAAAATATTAAAGCTTAGCAACAAATTAGTGACTTTTTCAGCGCACATTAGTGACTGTCTTGAACTCGATACAGCTCTCCAACTCACATCTCAGCTGCTATTATGAGTTTAGAAAGCAGGTTCATTGACTCACCATGTAATGCCTGACTTTTGCTTGTGACCAACCATTGCTAACCATGGTTTTCCTGACCAATCACTGATCACCACTGTTTGTCCCACCCCCTCACTTCTTTTTTCTTCATTTCAAACTGTCTTTTTGGAGATTTCACATTTTATAAGTACTAAAACATTACATTACAGGCGTTTAGCAGATGCTCTTATCCAAAGTGACGTACAACAAGTGCAAAAGTCAGGTACTAGAGGTGCTGAACTCCTAGACAAGAAAGTTCTAGTGCCAACTGAACAAGTCACAGGATAAAACTTTGTTACTTCAACAGAATATTACACTATCAACAAACAGCCAAGGAAAACAAGCCAACCATACAAATGAGCTGACAAAGTACAAGTAAATATATAAAAATAAAACCCCAATAGCCAAAACTAGGTCATCATGATCAGGCTAGACAGTACACAGCCTGGGTTGGTCAAGACCACTACATGATTACACAGTGGGCAGGGAAGCAGGGGAATGGTGCAGCCTGAAGAAGTGGGCCTTCATTCCGTGCTTGAAGGTGGTCAGGGGGTCAACAGTTCTGACCTCGATGGGAAGGTCATTCCACCAATGGGGAGCCAGGACAGACAGCAGTCTTGAGTGGGCTGGGCAGGAACCAAGAGGAAGAGGGGCCAGTTGACCAGTACCAGTGGAGCATAGGGTAGGCTGGTGTGTAGGGTTGGATTAGTCTCTGGACATATGCTGGACCTAACCCCTTGACTGCCTGGCAAGCTTGCACTAACATCTTAAAAGAGAGTAAACATTTTCCTTCATGGCAATTGCATAGTTTTTTGGACTCCAATGTATTCAAACAATGAGGGATACGACACTGCAGCATGTTGAGAAGATGAGGCTTGGCCCCAGAAATATAATACTTGCATCATGGTTTCACAAACTGATGTGTACTCATTCTTCTGTTGCTTGTGGAGAGGGCCAAAACACAGACAGGCAGAGACAAAACAGGATAATCCATGATCATAGTTGAGGCACAGGCACAGATCAAAATCCAGGAAGAAACAAGAACACAGAACTAGAAACTGGAACACATTTTGGAACTTAATGACATGAAGCAGGATTGGACCTTGCAACGAGACAAAGAAACAAATGATCTTAAATAGACAAACTAAACAGAAAGTAACTGAAAATAGGTGAACTCAGTAATTACACACTAGGGCGATAAACCAATGACAAGACGGGTGAAGACATGAATCAAAACAAAAGGCACATGGACTGATCGAAACAAAACATGATTTATGCTGGAAGCCACGCAATGTGTGCCAAAAAGGGGAAATTACATGACAATTTACATGACATCAATCATATTTAGTTAAGTTTTAAGTGCTCAAATTCCCAGAACTCAGTCAGAAAGTTGTACTCATGAGTGAGGGCATGTGTATACAAACTGGGTACTTGTATAGTATCTGGTCTTCAGAGATGCATGTAACTATTATGCATTCTGTCACATTTTACTTCATCATATTTTATCAGCCAGAGCTTCTTCAGAATTTTCTTGTGGGATAGTAGCTCAAGAATATTGGGTTGGCTATAAGGAGTGATTACCATCACTACTAAGTTTGATGGAAACACTATGCAACTAAACCTTTAGAACTCTTGATTACGTTCATTATGTCTTATATTAGATATGGTTAGTTTTTTCTTTTTTATCAGACATCTAGTTTTAGGTGAGGGCCTTTCTGTGTGGAGTTTGCATGTTCTCCCCGTGTCCGCGTGGGTTTCCTCCGGGTGCTCCAGTTTGCCCCACAGTCCAAAGACATGCAGGTTAGGTTAACTGGTGACTCTAAATTGACCGTAGGTGTGAATGTGAGTGTGAATGGTTGTCTGTGTCTATGTGTCAGCCCTGTGATGACCTGGCGACTTGTCCAGGGTGTACCCCGCCTTTCGCCCGTAGTCAGCTGGGATAGGCTCCAGCTTGCCTGCGACCCTGTAGAAGGATAAAGCGGCTAGAGATAATGAGATGAGATGAGATCTAGTTTTAGGTTTGTTTACCTGACATGTTTCGACGTACGTAACTGTCGTCTTCCTCAGAGTGTCACCGGATGTTGTTGGTGACGCATCTTATCAGCTGATGTTTCCGAAGGCGTGACCTTCCTGTCTGGTTTGACAGGTCGGTCACGTCTTCTACTGTCTGTTCGTCCCCTGCAAGATGGCACTCCAGGTATGGGAGAGCATGTATGCTCCCTCATCCTGGTTGATGGTCCTCGGGCTTCGCTTTCAGATCTCCATGGCCTCCCTGATCCAGCGCTGATGTTTATTATCTTCTGTGCGGATGATTCTGGCATTCCCCCAGTCCATAATGTGATTTTCTCTTTTGCAGTGATCTGTTATGGCTGACTTGTAATTTTCCTGTTGTGCCTTTTTCTTTTATTGTTCGGGTTTGTCTTGTAGCTGTCTCCTTTTCACACTCTTTCTTATGTTCATTTTTCCTTGTGGTGAAGCTCCTTCCTGTCTCCCCAATGTAAGTTTTATTGCATGATTGGCATGGAATCTCATATTTGGTGTTGCATTTGTTTTCTGGATGTATTCTGTCTTTGGGATGAACCAGGATCTGACGGAGTGTTGTGTATGGTTTGACAGGTGTGTTAATGTTGTGTTTTCTCATTGCTCTTTGAATGCGTTCCGTTATTCCTCTGATGTATGGTAATGTTACTACTCCCCTGTGTTCTTGTTTGTTGCTTTGTTTTTTCTCTTTCTTCTGTGTTTTGTTGTTCTTGACCTGTTCTGCCCCTTTGGATATTGCCCACTGTGGATATTGACATGCCTTCAGCGCGTGTTGTAAATGTTGTTCCTCCTGTTCTTTGTCCTGTGGATCTGTAATTATTGCTGTGCGTTCATGTAATGTTCTAACTACTGATATTTTGTGCATTATGGGGTGTTCGGAAGTCCAGTTTAAATATTGGTCGGTGTGTGTGGGTTTTCTGTGTACTTTATTTTGATGTCCCCATCTTCTGTGTGTTGTATTTTTAGGTCCAAAAATGCTATTGACTGCTCCGTTTCCTCTTCATGTGTGAATTTTATGTTGCCGGTATTGTCTATGGTGTTGAGATGGTCAGTGAGTTGTTGAGTGTATCCCGTCTTCACTTTTTTCCAGTATATCATCTACGTAACGTTTCCAGAGTATTGGTCTGTATTCTGCCGGTATTGTAGTGAGTGCTTTCTGCTCCAGGTCTTCCATGAAAAAGCCACACATGATGGCCGATAGTGGGTCTCCCATGGCAAACCCTTCCTTTTGTCTGTATATTGTATTCCTGAACTGAAAGTATGTAGATGTGGTGATGAATTGAAGGAGTTGAGTGATGTCTTGTACTGTGAGGTTTGTGCGTTTTCTTGAGCATCCTGTCTGTTTTTAATCTGTCTTGTACTACCTGTATGGTGGCTTCCATGGGTGTTCTGGTGAAAAGTGATATGACGTCGTGTGATATGAAAACTTCGTCTTGCTGCATTTTGATGTTTTTTAGTTCTTCTGCCAGTTGTTTTGAGTTTTTGCAGTGTTGGTCTGTGAGTCCTAGTAATGGTTTGATTATTTCGGCAAGTGCTTTTGATAGGTTGTATGTCACTGAGCCAATGCTGTCTACTATGGGGCATAATGGTGTTCCTGGTTTGTGTATTTTTGGTGTGCCGTAAATCCTGGGGATGACGTTGGCTGTGGGTACTAGGTGATTGTATGCCTGTTTATCTATTTTATTTTCATCGAGTAGCGGTTTGAGTAGTACCTTGAGTTTCTTTTTCTTGTCTTCGGTTGGGTCTTTTCTTAATTTCTCAAAGGCGTTGTCACTGAGTAATTACATCATCTTTTGTTCATATTCATCGGTGTCCATGATAACTGTTGTTCTGCTTTTGTCTGCTGGGATGATTGTGATGTCTTTTATTTTTTGTTAATGTTCTCATGGCTTTGGCTTCCTGTTTGGTGATGTTACTGGTTGGTTGTTTGGCCATTTTCAATATGCCAGCTATTGCATTTCTTAGTGCTGCTTTTTGTCCCTGATCCTGTATTTTTTCACATGCTAATTCAGTTGCCAGAATGAATTCATCATGAGGTACATATATTGTTCGGTGTGACAGCGTAGTTGAGTCCTTTTCCTAGTATACTGCGTTCTGCTTGTGAGAGTTTGTACCTTGATATGTTGTGGATCCATTTATCGTTGATGTGTGCATGCTCCGGTTCTGCCTTCTTTTTCTGTGTGATGAGTCCGTCCAGTTTTCGGATTTGTCAGGTTTTTGTCTTGGTGAATTCCTGCTCATGTATGTCTGCCAAATGTCCATGTATTGCTATTTCCATGTCCTTGTTCTGGGAAAACCGGCGTTTGAAAGTTTCCGTCTCCCTGTGTAGTTCGCTGTTGATATTTTTGAGTTTGTCAGTTGTGCACCGTATTCGTTCTTTTACCAGAGTCATCCCCACTTTCCTGATCATCTTCTCTGCGTTTCTGGTTGGAATCGGGTTCTTGATATTCAGGCTGGCTGGTATGACTTCTTATCCCGGCAGCGCAGATTGAACCTCAGGTGGTTCCTGTAGCGTGCCCGTTTTCGCGTCAATCTTTCTAGGTGTCGAAACTCCTTGATGCTTTTATCTCTGTAACTTATTCTTAATCTCTTGATTACGTTCATTATGTCTTATATTAGATATGGTTAGTTTTTTCTTTTTTATCAGACATCTAGTTTTAGGTTTGTTTACCTGACATGTTTCAACGTACATAACTGTCGTCTTCCTCAGAGACACACAGAAGATGGGGACATCAAAATAAAAGTACACAGAAAACCCACACACACCGACCAATATTTAAACTGGACTTCCGAACACCCCATAATGCACAAAATATCACACCTGTCAAACCATACACAACACTCCGTCAGATCCTGGTTCATCCCAAAGACAGAATACATCCGGAAAACAAATGCAACACCATATATGAGATTCCATGCCAATCATGCAATAAAACTTACATTGGGGAGACAGGAAGGAGCTTCACCACAAGGAAAAATGAACATAAGAAAGAGGGTGAAAAGGAGACAGCTACAAGACAAACCCGAACAATAAAAGAAAAAGGCACAACAGGAAAATTACAAGTCAGCCATAACAGATCACTGCAAAAGAGAAAATCACATTATGGACTGGGGGAATGCCAGAGTCATCCGCACAGAAGATAATAAACATCAGTGCTGGATCAGGGAGGCCATGGAGATCCGAAAGCGAAGCCCGAGGACCATCAACTGGGATGAGGGAGGATACATGCTCTCCCATACCTGGAGTGCCATCTTGCAGGGGGACGAACAGACAGTAGAAAACATGACCGACCTGTCAAACCAGACAGGAAGGTCATGCCTTTGGAAACATCAGCTGATAAGATGCGTCACCAATAACATCCGGTGACACTCTGAGGAAGACGACAGTTACGTACGTCGAAACATGTCAGGTAAACAAACCTAAAACTAGATGTCTGATAAAAAAGAAAAATCTAACTAAACCTTTAGAATGTCATGGCCCAGAGACCATGGATGCAGTTTGGACTCAATGAGCAAATACCAAAGTACAGATAAGAACTGAGGCATACCTGATGAGTAGGATCATGAGGAGAACAGGCAGGAAGCAGGTGCAGCAGCACTGTCTGAAATATCTTGGGCAGTTCCAAGGGTGACTGAGCAGACACAGTGTAACAATCCCAATAATCCCAGGGGAAATCTGAGAACAGCTGACAAAAAACAATTCTGGAAAGACAGACTCCTAAGTCAAAGTCCCAGTCAACCCCCCCAAAACATAGCAGGCAAAAAATCATAATCCAACACATAATCCAAGTCAGGAAACCAGAGAAGGACAAACCTGAACATAAATGTGAGCTTGACTAAATGTAGCGATGAATATCCACATCATCTAATTCTCCTTGTGGTGTTTATATAGAGTGAGTAACAGCAAATGTGTAGCAGGTGTGCTAGCGCAACATGAAGAGAACGGGGGAAAATGCAGAGTGGAGCACAAAGGCACAGGTCAGGATTTGGAAGTTCCAGGCTGGATTGTGACACCCCCCTTATGGACACCTCACCTCTGGGTGTCCCAGAGAGAGCCCCTGGGTTCTTGCAGTGGAAATCCCTGGTGACTGCAGGGTCAAAGATGAAACGTGCTGTCACCCAACACCTCTCCTCCGGGCTGTAACCCTCCTAGTTGACCTGATACCATACCCCCGACCGCATTGACAGGCCTTTTAGTAGTTTCCTGACTGTGTAGGCCTCACCTCCATCAATAATCCTGGGAGGGGGAGGAGCCACAGAGACTTGGGCAATCTCACAGTCCTGGGGTTAATGACCTTAGAAATAAAAAAAAGGACCAACAAACCTAGGAGCCAGCTGACTGGGGGGGGACGCTTGAGAGGGAGATTGGCCATGGACAACATGACCCTTTGTCCCAGGCAGTAAACAGGAGCCAGCCTGCGATGTCGATCTACCATCCTCTTGTATGCATGTGCCCAAACTCTGCGACAGCGTTGGATAAAGGCTTGGGCTGAAGGGACAGATGCCTCTTCCTCCTGTTCAAGGAAAAGAGGGGGCTGAGGCAACACTGGAAAAGAGACAGCCCAGTGGATGAGGGAAGGCTATTGTGGGCATATTCAATCCAAGGAAGCACCTGGCTCCAGGAAGAAAAATCACCGGATGTTAGGCATCATAGGGTGACCTCTAACTTCTGATTGGTATGCTCCATCTGCCCATTAGTCTCGGGGTGGTAACCTGAGGAGAGGCTGGGAGTGGCTCCAATGAGCTTGCAGAATTCCTTCCAGAAGTAAACAGAGAACTGAGGGCCTCACCCAGACACAATGTCTGTAGGCAGACTGTGAATCCAGAATACATGGTTGATAAACAGTTCTGCCATCTCCTTAACTAAAGGCAGCTTAGGGAGGGGAATGAAGTGAGCATCCTTGGAGACGCAATCGAGGATTGTCATGATGCAGGTGTTACTCTTGCAGCTGGGGAGGCCAGTGACAAAATCCACTGCAATGTGGGACCAAAGATGGCAAGATACAGGTAAGGGTCTTAAAAGTCCGGCAGCAGGTTGGTTGCTTGGTTTTGTTTCTGAAGCAGACATCACAGGCTTCCACAAAGGCCTTAACATCCCATCACATGGTAGGCCACCAGAAGTATTGCCTGAGGACAGTAATGGTTCAGGCTGCTTCAGGGTGACAGGGTAAGAGGGAGCTGTGCCCCCACTGAAGCACCTGGGAGCACACACAAGGAGACACAAAAACAGTTGAGTGGGCCATTACCTGGTCCCAGATTACTGGGCAGGGCATTTTGGACAGCAGTTTCTATGTTGAGCTGGGTGGCAGCCATGAGACAATGGGCAGGGAGGATGGGTTCGGTGGTGCCTTGCTGAGACTCCAGAGAAAACTGCCTGGAAAGAGCATCTGGCTTGATGTTCTTAGAGCCTGGTCTAAAAGTGAACAAAAAGTTAAAGCAGGAGAAAACAATGACCATCTGGCTTGACATGCATTGAGACATTTGGCAGACTTGAGGTACTCGAGGTTCTTATGATCTGTCCATATGATGAATGGAATCTCAGTCCCCTCCAACCAATACCGCCACTCTTCCCTGGCCAGTTTGATTGTCAGCAGTTCTCAATCTCCAATGCCATAGTTGTGTTCAGCTGGTGTCATGTGATGAGAAAAGAATGCACGGGGTTATCCTTGGCTGACCTCTGGGAAAGGACAGCCCCAACATCCATGCCTGAGGCATCTACTTCGAGGATGAATTGAATGGCAAAGTCAGGGATGATGAGAACTGGTGCTATGGAGAATCTGCTCTTAAGAGAAGAGAAGGCACTCTCAGCATGGTTGGTCCACAAGAAGGGGTACTTGGAAGATGTGAGTTTGGTCAGGGGAACAGCAATGGTGCTATACTTCCTGATAAACCTCCAATAAAAGTTGGCATACCCTAAAAATAACTGCACTTCCTTATGGGAAGAGGGAACAGGCCACTCAGAGACCACCTTGACCTTGTTGGGGTCCATTTGGACCCCCTCCCAGGGGAGATCACAAAGCCCAGAAAGGACATGGTATGCTTATGGAATCTGCACCTCTCTGCTTTGGCAAAGTTGGTTCTCAAGGAATCATTGCAGGACCTGTCTGACATGGAACCAATGGATCTCCAATGTGGGGGAGATGATGAGAATATCATTGAGATAAATAAAGGCAAACTAGTTAAAGTCTTGTAAGACATCATTCATCAGGGCTTGGAAGACAGAGGGGGTGCTAGTGAGCCCAAATGGAAGATCTAGGTATTTGTAGTGACCAGTAGGAGTTGTTGAACATCTTCCACTCGTCTCCTTCTCTTATTCCCACCAGGTGGTAGGCATTGTGGAAGTCCTGCTTAGTAAAAAAAGCTGAGCCCCCTGAAGTAACTCAAAGGCAGTGGACATGAGTGGTAAGGGACAGCAGTTCATAACAGTGATAGCATTAACTCCCCTATAGTCAATGCAGGGCCTCAGGAATTTGTCTTTCTTCTCCACAAAAAAGAACCCTGCTCCTGCCAGGGAGGATGATGGATGGATGATGCCAGCTGCTAGAGACTGAGTTGTATTTGTCTATGGCCTCTCGTTCCAAGGTATAAAAAGAATAGATACAACCCCTGGGAGGTGTGGTTCCAGGGAACAGCTCTATGGCACAATCATAAGGCCAATGGGGAGGAAGAGAAGTGGCACAAGCCTTACTGAACACAGTGGAAAGATCCATCGTCTCCAAGGTCAAGATATTTGGGGGCACATTAGACAGATCCATTATCTCATCAAGACTGGTGACAGGAGGGGCCAGAGGAATCTGAGCAGAAAATAGACAGGAAGCCAGGCAGTGAGTACTCCAAGAGAAGATGGTCCCATCGCTCCACTTAATGTGGGTGTTGTGGCGGTGTAACCAGGGAAGGCCAAGAACAATGAGCTTGAGGAAGTCATTCATGGTGTAGAATGAAATTGATTCAAGGTGATTACCTGAAACCTTCAGAGTAACTGGGTCAGTGACATTGGAAATTGGACTGAGTTCAGCCCCGTTCAGAGTTCTGGTCACAAGGGGACAATCTAACTGACACAAGGAGATGTCCAGTTCTTCCAACCAAGACGTTATGATAAAGCTCTGGTCAGCACCAGAATCAATGAGGGCTTGAACAGATTGGATCTTATTTTAAAATGAAATCAACAATCTACATCCACCTTGCAGCAAAGGAAGACACCCACCACTATCCCTGCATTTACTGGTGGGCAGACCCTTTAATCAGGCAGTGGGAGATGAAATGTTCAAACTGTTCACAATAAAAACAGGAACTGGTTTCCTGATGGTGTCTTCTTTCCTCTGGGGTTACCCAGGTCCTGCCTAATTGCATGGGCCCTGATTCATCAGGGGTGGCACCCTCTGATGGTGAGGTGACGGTCCTGGGTTCAACCATTTGGCTCCACCTCTGATCACTTCTCTGATTGAGCAGCATGTGAGTGTCCACCTGACCGGCCAGATCTACCACACCATCCAGGCTGTCAGGAAGGTCATGAGGTACAATCTCATCCAAGATGGCATGATTCAGCCTATGAAAGAAGGCATCATATAAGGCACTTGTGTTCCAGTCAACTGCTGCGGCAAGAGTCCGGACTTCGATGGTGTAATCATGAACTGAAAGAGCACCTTGCTTCAGCCCCATCAGTTGTCTCACCACCTTCCTGCCCTTGGGAGAATGGTCAAAAACTTTCTGCATCTCCCCAGTGAACTTCTTGACACTTGAACAGCAGGGCACCTGGCATCCCAAACAGCTGTTCCCCATTCTCTGAGCATGAGCATTATTAAAGTTTTAACTGTAAGTATATTGTATTAACCTGAAGTTATCAGTTGTTCAATGATTGAGACTTAAGTGTAAACTGTTCTTAGCAATTGATATCTTTTGGCTATCCAAGGAAGATCATCTACAGACATCTTTAGGGTGTCTGTGTTACCGTCCACAGTAATCCTATGGTGTGCTTTAAGCTGTCCATACAGGGCCATTCTCAGCATCAGCAAATGATTTTCAGGTGACAGAGGCTCCAAATAGAAATGTTGCATCAGGATAGATCAGGCAGGTCCGGAAGGCAGAAGGAGTCATTAGCACTGATATCTCAGGAGGAACATGTGTAGCTCAACGAGGGGGAGGGGGTAGAGAGAACACAGATTATTAGGAATGCTATTCTCCTGTAATGATTTAAGAAGATGTACCTTGTATGAGCAGGGACTACTGCAAGACTAGCTATGACAGCAGAACTAAGAGAGAGACCAGAAGGTATCACATAAAGGGGTCAGCCACTCCACTCTGGGGAAGAAAAAAAAACCTGTGCAAAAAAGGAAGCCCTGTTAAATGGTAATATTAAAATCAGTGCATAATTTAACACAAAATATTAATATAGGATTCACCTAGTGTTCATTTTGTAGAAAATTGAACTGGGCCATGAGCTGTGAACCATTAATGTCCATATTCTTAGAGTGTGCTTTCAGTTTTTCCAAAATGCTGATACAGCTGTAGCAGCTAATTTTTCCAGCTTGGATTAGTCAGATATGACAATAAAGGCTTGACCACATCCTTGTAAGCATAAAGTCTATAATAGCATAGCTGATTTATCTCTTCAGCTGTCATTTTCCTAATCCATTAAGCTCTATGCACAGAGACAGATACTCAAACTAATAAAAATTCATCGTGGTTACTCAGAGGGGATTTCACAGAAAGAACACAATGTTACTTGTCTGAGATGAAACATCAGGTGAAGCATGAATTATGATTATTAATGCTCCATATTTTACTTTTTTCTTTTTAATTAACTTCAATTTGGCAACCAGTATTTCTTTTATGTTGTATGTTAAATGTTACACACCCTGCTTCCATAGCTGGCTAATGTGTGTGCATGTGTGTCCTACAGGAAAGACAGGCCAGTTTCTTCTGAGTGTTTGCTCCACAGCTGTAACGTTTCTGGCCTTACAGTGTGGGCTACAGATCACCTTCGCATACATTCCTAAAGAGAGTAAGATCCAACCTCTTGAGTTTTTGTCTTTTGTCATCAAATTATGGTACTTCTGCCCATTATGCACCCATATTAAGCAGAGACCTCATTAAAACTGTTGAAACTCTTTCAAAATCTGCTTTAGGCAGTAGAATATTTTATGTCTTGTCATTATAAAGAGTCTTGTGTGGAATTTTACACATTATACACCAAAAATTAATCTGTTTCTTAATTCAAGTAACTGCTTTATCCTGGTCAGGGTCGCAGTGGAGCCTAACCAAGGAAAACTGGGCGTGAGGCAGAATACACCCCAGGTGGGATGCTATTCTATCACAGGGCACAATGCACATACACATTCATGCACTCTGTTCATAACTAGGGGCTATTAAGTGTAGCCAATCCACCTCCCGTCATGTTTTTGGGAGAACCAGAGGAGAAGTAGGTAGAGCATGCACAGGAACTCCACACAGAGAGTAACTTAAGCTCATGTGCCACCATGCTACCCAACACCGAAAATATTTAAAGAATGTTTTAGAATGTCTTCATCCTTCATCCTAGTCAAAGTTCCTGGTTCACTCAAAAAAATAACTTGCAAATAACTTGCTCAGTGAACATAATAAAATTATGGAAAGTATTTCCACCCAAGTAAAATGCGTTAACTTAGCCAGAAACAATTTTGTTGAGTGACCTAAATGTCAACCGTTGCATGTTAGACTTAGGTTCATGTAACAGACACCCATGTTGGTTTTTTTGAGTGTTCCATCCTGAGTTCAGGTTACTGTCTGAAGTTTCACATGATCTCCCCAAGAACAACAGGTGGACTGATGACTAATTTGCCTCTCAATGTGAATGAGCATATGAATGTGTGTGTGCATGGTGCACTGGGATGGACTGGCATCACACCCTGGATGTATTCCTGCCTTGTGTGTTCCAGGGATAGGGTCCAGATCTACTATAACCCTGACCATAATAACTACAACAAGGGCTTATGACTATGTTGTTTTCTCAGTAATATCTTTGTTTATATTGGTGTAATCTGTTTCTGAAGAACATTTAGAGAACATTGGTGTTAATACCTAGAAGAATCTAAAATAAACAGCAAACAGTTCAAATACATGCAAATGTGTATGGGTATGTGTACATCTAAAAACAAATGTCACCAAGTATTGTATCAACTCTAATGACTTTAAGCATTTTATAGCTACTGGTAATTTTTGGTTACACACAGCAAATTCCCCAGTGTTGAATTAACACTTTCAGAGTTCATTTGTGTCCAATTGGACATATATAAACACAGTAGGGTGTTAAATCAACACTCTGGGTGTTAATTCAATACTGGGGATTTTACTGTGCAGACTTTCTTTGTGTTTAAAATGTCAGTGTTGAGTGAATACTGAAGAAACTGTGCACAGCATTCATTTGCTTAAACTTTTAAAAATGTAAATGTTATTACATTTACATCTGTAGTTTGTCCTTATCCAGAGAGACAGAAGTACAAACCCCATTTCCAGAAAAGTTGAGATTTTTTCCAAAATGCAATAAAAAACAAAAATCTGTGATTTGTTCATTCATGTGAACCTTTATTTAATTGACAAAAGTACAAAAAATATTTTCAATTGTTTTACTGACTAACTTAATTGTATTTTGTAAATATAAACAAAGTTAGAATTTAATGCCTGCAACATACTCCAAAAAGTTGGGACAGAGGCAAAATAAGACTGAAAAGTTTATAGGATATTCAAGTAACACCATTTTGGAAGATTCCACAATAAGCAGGTTAATTGGTAACAGGTGAGGGTATCATGATTGGGTATAAAAGGAGCATGCACCCAAGGCTCAATCTTTGCAAGCAAGGATGGGTTGTAGCCTACCCCTTTGTGCCAAAATTTGTGAGAGAATTGTTAGTCAATTCAAAAAGACCATTTCTGAAATCAAGATTGCAGAGAATTTCGGTCTTTTAAAATCTACACTGCATAATACTGTGGAATGTGCGTGACCTTCGAGCCCTCAGGTGGCACTGCCTGAGAAACCATCATGCTAATGTGACAAATATAGCCACATGGGCTTGGAAATACTTTGAAAAACCAGAGTCCACCACTTCATCCAGAAATGCAACCTGAAACTGTACTACACAAGGAGGAAGCCATTCATCAATTTTAGGCAGAAATGACACAGATTTCTCTGGGCCCAAACTCATCTAAGATGGACTGAAACACAGTGGAAACATGTGCTGTGGACAGAGGAGTCCACATTTCAGCTTCTTTTCAGGAAAACTGGATGTTGAGTTCTCCGTGCCAAAGGTAAACATGACCATCCAGTTTGTTATCAGAGAAAAGTTCAAAAGCCAGCATCTGTGGTGGTATAGGGGTGCATCAGTGCCTACAACATGGGTGAGTTGCATGTGTGTGAAGGTACCATTGACACTGAGGCACATATTAGGATTTGAGAGAGATATATTGCCATCAAGTCAACATCTCTTCCTGGGAAGTCCATGCTTATTTCAGCAGAACAATGCCAGGCCTCATTCTGCATGGGCTATAACAGCATGGCTTCATAGACACAGTGTATATACTTGACTGGCCTGCTGCCAGTCCAAATCTGTCTCCTATTGCAAATATATGGCACATCATGAAGCAGAATCAGACAACGGCAACTATGGACTGCTGAGCAGCTGAATTATTGAATCAAGCAAGAATGGACAAAAATTCCAGGAGCAAAACTGCAACATTTAGAATCCTCAGTTCCCATATGATTAAAAAGTGTTACTAAAAGGAAAGGTGATGTAACACAATGGTAATAATGCCTCTGTCCCAACTTTTTTTGAGTGTGTTGCAGGAATCAAATTCTAACTTTGTTTATATTTAAAAAAATACAATCAAGTTGGTCAGTAAAACTTAAATCTTTTCTTTGTCCTTTTGTCAGTTAAATAAAGGTTCACACGAATTAACAAATCATAGACTTCTTTTTTGTTTTTATTGAATTTTGGAAACTATCCCAAATTTTCTGGAAATGGGGTTTGTATTATACAGTCTTGTCTCCATTAAATGAATATATAAAATAAAGTACCAATAATACAACTTTAAACTTTAATAACCCTCATTAAAGATAATGATTAATTTATCATTGTTTAAAGATTAAGTTCCTCAAGTTTGTTTTGTTTTTGGTTAGTACATTTTTATAATGTATTAATATGCAAGTATCAGTTTAAGGTTTATTAAATCATCATAGTTACTAGATTATTTTACTCATGACTAATGATTTATAAGGTTGAATTAATGACTTAACAAATGGTATAAATATTACAATATAATATTAATACATCAGCTGAAACATAACTATCAAAAGTCTGTCACTTAATGACAATTTTTTTTTATTGATAAATGATTTCTTATTAGTGTTAATGAAGAACTCCATGCAGCTTTTTAATGAATAGTTTATTACCAAACCTTGATATTAATTAACATTAACACCTTATTCACTTGCTAGGATCATTAACAGATATTATAAATAACATTTAAGTCAGTTTTATACTGTGAACTTACAGCAGTTATTTAAAATGATTGATTACTTATTACTCAATTTTAAAAATGGGCTCAATTCTAAAACAAACTGTGCGATAATGGTCTCCATGTCAGATTATATATGATAAAGATTACCACATTGTATTTAAGTCATCAGTCAGAATGAACCAGGTTCACAAAGAAAATAGGTTCACATAAACACAACCATTCATTGTGAGATGTGAGCTAATAAGGATAAGTTTTCTGTCCATTAGCATGTTTTGTTTGTGTTTTACCATTCCAACTAGTGTATTTGAAGCTGCCCTGCGAGTTCTACTTCATCCTATGGCAGTCTCTAATTGGTGGCTTATTGACAAGCTGGGAGCAGTGGTCAAACTGAGTTTAATAAAATATGTCTGACTGAATTTTCACTGTTTTTGGCTGCAATGACATTAAATCAGCCATCAGTGAACATGTCACGTATGTGTTCCAAGACCTCCAATCTCAACTCATTACAAAATAATTTTTTTTTTTACGTGGTGTGATGTGTGTGTTTGTGACAGGAAAATTAGGCCAAAAGTCATTGTGTAAAGCCTGCATAAATCATTATATACTACTCAATTATAAATAGTTTATCACCACACATTAAAAATTAAACTAGTAAAGTATCCAACAAGCTAACCATCACGCCACTTTTTGTGCTTGATAAAATAGGCACACAACAATAGTAATAACATTGCAATCACTACATTTACTCATCATTGTTGTTGCTGCCTACCAATATAGGGAAGCCATGCAGCAGCCATTGTTTTATAAACAGGATTATTTTTCGACACCTCAACACCACAGTAATAACAGCCAATGCACCCAAGACAGTAAGATTACATTCTTGTCAGCCATTGTCCTTCATATAACCCCAATTCCAAAAAAGTTGGGACGTTGTGTAAACTTGTAAATAAAAACAGAATATGATAATTTGCGAAATCAAGGAAACCCTATATTTCATTGAAAATAGTCCAAAGACAATTTATCAAATGTTGAAACTGAGAAACTTTTTTTAAAAAATATATGCTCATTTTGAATTTGATCTCAGCAACACATTGCAAAAAAGCTGAGACAGGGGTGTCATGGTCCTACCTGTGGGCTTCTCTCTTCAGGTAACATCTCCACTCAGCATTACCGGCCACGCCCACTCTCACTTCCTCTTATTAACTTTCAGTGACTGTCATTGGCTGTTGCCGATCACCTGCTTCCCCCCGTGTGTATTTAAGCTGCAGTTCTCCCAAGCCTCAGTGTCAGATCGTTTGCAACTTCCAGCGTGATAACCTGCTCTGTGTTCCTACTACTCTGACTCCTGACGATATTCTGTTCCGTCTGACTCTGTCTGCTCTCCAGCCCCGGTAACCTGATCTGCCTTCTGTCCTGTCGACTCTGCCTCTTGCCTGCCTCTCCTGTACCTTTGCCTGATCTCCAGCTTGCCCAGCCCTGCTGCTCGCCTGCCTCTCCATCAGCCCAGTGTGAGCAGCCCTGCCTGGAGCCCTACTCTTCAGCCCCGGTAACCTGACCCTGCATTTCTGTCCCCTATCTTGCTATCTGATCTGTGACTCTGTGTTCCAGCCTGCTTACTAACTCCAGCCTGCTGGGAGACTGCCTGAAACCCAAGTGCTGTCAGCCTACAGCCACACCTCTCTGACAATGCCTGATCCTGTCTGCTCTCAGAAGCTAAGCAGGGCTAAGCCTGGTTAGTACTTGGATGGGAGACCTCAGACATCACCAGCCATCCCTGCCTCTCAGTCTTCCTGCCACTGAACTTCACACACACATTTTCCCAACTCCCTTTTCCCCTGTTGTTATTAAACTGTGCTTTGAGTGCATTTGATCTCCTCTCCTGTCTGGTCCTTGACAGGACGATCTGACCAAGACATGGAGTCAGCGCCCAAACCCTCTGCCCTAGACCGGCTGCAGCGCACTGAAGGAGATGTCAGTCGGATGTCTGCCGACGTTGCAGCCCTGATCCAGCTTGGGCAACAGCTCCAGCAACAACCACTGGACCAAGCACTCCAGCTGCTCACCGCCCTAGCACCCCCTGCTCCTCCAAGTCAACCATTGCCGCCCCTCATTGCATCAGCCCCTGTCATACCCGCCGCTGACTGGCCAGCTCCGGGAGGTGCTCCTGCTGCACTCGATGCCACGGGACCCAAGGTCGGCAGTCCGGAGCGTTTTGACAGTGACCCCTCCCAAGTCCGTGCTTTCCTGACCAGCTGCCGGTTGCTGTTCAACCTGCAGCCCAGAACCTTTGCGTCGGAGGCAGCGAAGGTGGCCTTCATCATCACTCGTCTGACTGGCTGCGCCCGCCTGTGGGGGACTGCTGAGTATGAACACCGGACACCGGCGTGTGCCTCCTTCTCCCTGTTTGCAGCGGAGATGATTAAGGTCTTCGACCTGGGCTCGTCGGCGGTAGAGGCATCCGGAGGACTGATGAGTATTCGCCAAGGCAGACGAACAGTGGCTGACTACTCGATCGATTTCCGGACCTTGGCCCGGCACAGCAAGTGGAACATGCAGGTGCTGGTGGACGCCTTTCTGCACAGCCTGGCCGACTACATGAAGGACGAATTGGTCTCGTACGAACAACCGTCGACACTCGATGAGGCCATCGCCCTGGCCGTCCGCATTGACCGCTGGGTCCAGACCCGTCGACGAGAGAGGGCCCGCCAGACTCAGTCAGTCATCAGCGCATGGAGAAGCCTGAGCTCACCGGACATAGGAGGGGCCTGGCTGAGCTCAATGATCATCCAATCCTCCACCAGCCAGAAACCTATGCTCCAAGTTTGCCTTCGCCTGTCGGATTCCACCCACACCCTGGCCGCCCTGGTTGACTCTAGCGCCGAGGCTAACATCATGGACACCGAGCTTGTGCACCAGTTGGGTCTGCAAAGCCATCGCTTATCCTCTCCCGTTCCAGCCAGGGCACTGGATGGCCATCTCCTTGGCACTGTCACCCGCCTCACTGCCCCTGTCCTGATGACTCTGTCAGGCAACCACCACGAAACCATCCAGTTTCACCTGCTCCATTCCCCCGGCCAACCTCTCATCCTGGGCTATCCATGGCTCTGCCAGCACAGTCCTCACCTCGACTGGGCCACTGGAGCGATAAGAGAATGGGGCAAGGACTGCCACCGGACCTGCTTACGAGCCTCCACTCTAACCCCTCGTACTCCACCTGCCAGCTCTGCCTCCGACCTCACTAATGTCCCAGTGTGTTATCACAGCCTTCGGGAGGTATTCAGCAAAGCCAAGGCCACTTCCTTGCCTCCTCACCGGCCCTACAACTGCGCCATTGATCTCCTCCCAGGCACTGCACCACCCAAGGGCTGTCTCTACTCTCTGTCCGCCCCGGAAAGGAAGGCGATGGAGGCCTACATCATTGACTCTCTGGCTGCCAGCCTCATCTGTCCATCCTCTTCTCCCACCGGCGCTGGGTTCTTCTTCGTGGGAAAGAAAGATGGATCCCTGCACCCCTGCATCGATTACAGGGGTCTCAACGACATCACCATCAAGAACCGATACCCTCTCCCACTGCTTACCTCCGCCTTCGAGCTGCTCCAGGGAGCCACGATCTTCACCAAACTCGATCTCTGGAATGCCTACCACCTGGTTCGGATAAGGGAGGGAGACAAGTGGAAGACCGCGTTCAACACCCCCACCGGTCACTATGAATACCGGGTGATGCCATTTGGCCTTACCAATGCACCAGCGGTATTCCAGGCTCTGGTGAATGATGTCCTGCAAGATATGTTGAACAAGTTCGTGTTCATTTTCCTCGATGACATCCTGATCTTCTCAAAGACCCTGTCCGAACACACCCAGCATGTCCAGCAACTGCTCTGTCGTCTCCTTGAAAACTCCCTCTTCGTCAAGGCAGAGAAGTGTGAGTTTCACGCCAAGTCTGTGGTGTTCCTGGGGTACATCGTGGCAGAGGGGAGCATCCAGATGGACCCTGCCAAAGTCTCAGCAGTGACTTCATGGCCAGTACCAGAGAGCAGGAAGAAACTTCAGCAGTTCCTGGGCTTCGCAAATTTCTACAGGAAATTCATTCGTAATTACAGCACCGTTGCGTCACCCCTCACCACCTTGACCAGCACCAAACAGCCCTTCACCTGGACTCCGGCTGCCAATGAAGCCTTTGCCACCCTCAAGGCTCGGTTCACCACTGCTCCCGTCCTCCAGATGCCAGAAGCGGAGTGGCAATTCATCGTTGAGGTGGACGCCTCGGATGTGGGAGTTGGGGCAGTGCTCTCACAGAGGTCAGCGGATGACAACAAACTCCACCCCTGTGCATTCTTCTCCTGCCGGCTATCGCCAGCCGAACGCAATTACGACATAGGCAACCGGGAACTGCTGGCGGTCAAGCTCGCCCTGGAGGAATGGCGTCACTGGCTGGAGAGGTGCGTAGTCCCATTCCTGGTCTGGACAGACCATAAGAATCTGAAATACATCTGCACCGCCAAACGACTCAACCCCAGACAGGCCCGCTGGGCTCTCTTTTTCACCAGATTCAATTTCACCCTTTCATACTGGCCCGGATCTCACAACACCAAGCCTGACGCACTCTCCCGCCAGTTCCAGAAGGATGATGCCTCCTCCAAGGATCCGGCTCCCATCCTACCTGACCCCTGTATCATTGCTGCTCTGACCTGGGACATCGAAGAACGAGTGCGGGAAGCCCTCCGTGACCAACCCAGCCCCAATGCATACCCTGCAAGTCGCCTCTTTGTTCCTGAAGACCTGCGATCCCAGGTTATACAATGGGGACACGACTCCTGTCTAGCCTGCCACCCTGGTTCCACTTGCACCTACCACCTGCTCGCCCAATGGTTCTGGTGGCCGTCTATGAGCAGGGATGTGCGAGACTTCGTCCGAGCCTGCCCTACCTGTAATCAGAATAAATCCTCCAGCCGGCCTCCTGCCGGTTTGCTCCAGCCTCTGCCCGTGCCTATGCGACCCTGGTCCCACATTTCCCTGGATTTTGTTACGGGTCTGCCCCTTTCTAACGGGATGACTGTCATACTCACCATCGTGGACCGTTTTAGCAAGATGGCACACTTTGTTCCCCTCCCAGAACTACTGTCGGCCAAAGAGACCGCCCAGATCATCCTGCAGCAGGTCTTCCACATCCATGGGCTGCCCAGGGACATCGTTTCGGACCGGGGGCCGCAATTCACCTCCTCTTTCTGGAAGGAATTCTGTCACCTGCTCAGGGCCACCGCCAGCCTCACCTCCGGATTCCGACCCCAGTCCAATGGCCAATCTGAGCAGACTAACCAGGAGTTGGAGAAGGCACTTCGGTGCATGGCATCACGCAACCCTAGGGCCTGGTGTGAGCACCTGCTGTGGGTGGAATACTCGCACAACTCCCTCACCAGCTCAGCCACTGGACTGTCTCCATTCCACTGCGTGTATGGCTACCAACCACCCCTGTTCCCCAGCCAGGAGGGAGAGGTCACCTGCCCGTCTGCCCTCACCTATGCATGCTGATGCCGCCGCACCTGGTCTCAAGCCCCGCGCTGCACTCCTCAAGTCAGTCACCAGCTACTCCATTGGAGCCAACCGGCAGAGGACGCCTGTGCCCACCTATTGGGTGGGCCAGAAGGTGTGGTTGTCAGCCAAGGACCTGCCCCTCCAGGTGGAGTCTCGTAAGCTGGCACCTCGGTTCATCGGACCATTTCCAATCCAGAGGATAATCAGCCAGTCTGCTGTCCGGCTCCGACTGCCCAAGTCTATGAGAGTGCACCCCACCTTCCACGTCTCAAAGATTAAGCCAGTGCACGAGAGCCCGCTGGTCCCAGCTGCACCTCCTCCTCCTCGTCTCATTGATGGTGGCCAGATCTACTCTGTCCGGCGACTGCTGAAGTCACGGCACAGGGGCAGGGGCCTCCAATACCTGGTGGATTGGGAGGGCTATGGTCCTGAGGAGAGGATGTGGGTTCCTGCTGGGAGAATTTTAGACTGTACCCTCATCAGCACCTTTCATCGCCTGCATCCAGACCAGCCAGCCAACCAGAGGGGTTGACCAAGGGGTCCTTGTCGGAATGACGATGCGCCAACCGCTACTGTCCCCGAGTCCGATTCTGAACCAGATCCTGAGGCCTTGGACACTGACTGGTCAGAGGAGTTCTGACCCTCCACCGGTATTCCCCCTCCTCCCGCCTGTCTTGGTGGATCTGTGGCTAGGGACTTCTGGAGCTGTACCTTAAGGGGGGGGTTCTGTCATGGTGCTACCTGTGGGCTCCTCTCTTCAGGTAACATCTCCAATCAGCATTACCGGCCACGCCCACTCTCACTTCCTCTTATTAACTTTCAGTGACTGTCATTGGCTGTTGCCGATCACCTGCTTCCCCCCTGTGTGTATTTAAGCTGCAGTTCTCCCAAGCCTCAGTGTCAGATCATCTGCAACTTCCAGTGTGATAACCTGCTCTGTGTTCCTACTACTCTGACTCCTGACGATATTCTGTTCCGTCTGACTCTGTCTGCTCTCCAGCCCCGGTAACCTGATCTGCCTTCTGTCCTGTCGACTCTGCCTCTTGCCTGCCTCTCCTGCACCTTCGCCTGATCTCCAGCTTGCCCAGCCCTGCTGCTCGCCTGCCTCTCCATCAGCCCAGTGTGAGCAGCCCTGCCTGGAGCCCTACTCTTCAGCCCCGGTAACCTGACCCTGCATTTCTGTCCCCTATCTTGCTATCTGATCTGTGACTCTGTGTTCCAGCCTGCTCACTAACTCCAGCCTGCTGAGGGATTACTGCTGGGAGACTGCCTGAAACCCAAGTGCTGTCAACCTATGGCCACACCTCTCTGACAATGCCTGATCCTGTCTGAGCTCAGAAGCTAAGCAGGCTTGGGCCTGGTCAGTACTTGGATAGGAGACCTCAGATGTCACTACCATGCTCCCACCTGTCTCTCAGTCCTCTTGCAACTGAACTTCACACACAAGTTCTTCCTTTTCCCCTGTTATTATTAAACTGTGGTTTGAGTGCATTGATCTCCTCTCCTGTCTGGTCCTTGACAAGGGGGTATGTTTAACACTGTGTTGCATCACCTCTACTTTTAAAAACACTCTGTAAACATTTGGGAACTGAGGAGACCAGTTGCTGTAGTTTTGAAAGAGGAATGTTATCCCATTCTTGCTCGATATACAATTTCAGTTGTTCAACAGTTCACAGTCTTCTTTGTCATATTTTGCGCTTCATAATGCGCCAGATGTTTTAAATGGGAGGCAGGTCTGGGCTGCATATAGGCCATTTTAGCACCCGGACTCTTTTACTACGGAGCCATGCAGTTTTAATATGTGCAAAAAGCAGTATGGCATTGTTTTACTGAAAGAAGGGAAGCCTTCCCTGAAAAATGTTTTGTCTGGATGGCAGCATATTGCTCTGAAACATGTATATATCATTCAGCATTAATGATGCCTTCCCAGTACAAGCTACCCATGTCATGTGCACTCATACTATCCCAGATGCTGGCTTTTGAACTGTGCACTGATAAGCCAGATGGTCCAGCTGCTCTTTAGCCTGGAGGATGCAGTGTCCAGGATTTCTAAAAAAGAAAAAATTCTACTTTTGATTTGTCAGACCTCAGGACAATTTTCCACTTCGCCTCAGTCCACTGTAAAAGACCCTGGGTCCACAGAAGGTCTTAGTGTTCCTGGATATTGTTTATATATGGTTTTAACTTGCATTTGTGGATGTAGTAATTAACTGCCTTCACAGACAATAGTTTTCTGAAGTGTTCCTAAGCCCATATGGATGGAATGGTGGTGCAATAGTTAATGCTATCACCTCACAGCAAGAAGGTTTCAGGTTCAAACCTCACAGCTGGCAGGGGCCTTTCTGTATGGAGTTTGTATATTCTCCCTTTGCTCACATAGGTTTTCTCCAGGTGCTCTGGTCCCCCCCAGTTCAAAGACATGCAGATTTGGTACAATGGGGACCACTGTAATTGGCACAAGCTGTTGTGGTTTCTTATATATATATATATGAGAGAGCTATGGCAAAAGCTAATAAATTAAATATATGGTGATTTCCACTACAGACACATACCTGCTTCTAATGAAGTGTCGCCTAAGGGCCTGAAGATCACAGGCATCCAGTATCAGTTTTCAGCCTTGTCTCTTGCATGCAGAGATATCTCCAGATTCTCTGAGTCTTTTAATGATATTATGTACCATAGATGATGTGATCCCCAAATTCTTTGTAATTTTACACTGAGGAACATTATTCTTAAATTGTTGCACTGTTTTTGACAGAGCAGTGAACCCCTCCCCATCTTTACTTCTGAGAGATTCAGCCTCTTTCAGATGCTCTTTTTTATACCCAATCATGTTTCTGACCTGTTGCCAATTAAGCTAATTAGTTTTTTTAAGCACAACACCCCTTTTTCAGTCTTCTGTTGTCTGTCCCAACTTTTCTGAAATGTGTTGTTGACATCAAATTCAAAATGAGCATATATTTTCCAGAAAACAATAAAATCTCTCACTTAACATATATGTTGTCTTTGTGCTATTTTCAATGAAATATAGTGCTTCCATGATTTGCAAATCTCCATATTCTTTTTTTATTTATGTTTTACACAGTGTCCCAAATTTTTGAGAATCAGGGTTGTACTTTATAAAGCAAGTCTTCAATATGTTGTCCTCCAGCGAGTTTTAAAGTGGTGTAATGGGTTGCACCATGCGACATTTTTACAACTATGATAAACTATCAAACATTTCCTGGAGTCATAGCATTTGACATGTAATACTATGTCATAGAAACAACAAATTGTCATATTTCTAAAGACACTCTTCGACTATAACATAAACTAAAATTTTAAGCAAATTTTCTTTACCATTTCAACTAGTACTCAATAATCTTATGCTAAACTATTGAATAAATTGATGTTTTAACACCAGATTATTATTTCTTTTTTATATGGGATAAACTCTTGGGTTACAAAAGGTCCTGCCATTTACCTGAAATGGGACTTATGCAGAAAAATGTCAGAACTGTTTTAACACAGGTTTCAATTTTTGTAGCGAGTGGGCCATTGGAAAATGTTCTCTTTCATCTTGGAATTGTGAGGTATGAAATGCCTATAGCATGAATATTTTGACTTTCACCTCTTTTTTTAAAATGGTTGAATGATTTAAACAGTGAATAAAAAATGAAATATATTGCATGCAAGGAATTATGCTGTCATGGCTGCATCCGCTTGCTCCCAAGACTCCACTTCCCAGAATATTCCTGTGAATATTCTCATTCATCCAGGTCATAGTTACCTGAAAAAAATTGAATTGAACGCAAGTGGACTTGATTTTAAGTCTTTTTGTGTCACAACCCAGAGGCCATGGAAACAAACAGGACCCAATATGCAACTACACGAAATGAGCTGGTTGAGTGGGCTCGTGAGGAAGGCAGGCAGGTGGCAGGCGCAGCATCCCAGCCATCCATTTACTATCCGTAACTGCTTATCCTGTGCAGGGTCACAGGCAAGTTGAAGCCTATCCCAGCTGACTATGGGTAAAGAGCGGGGTACACTCTGGACAAGTCACCAAATCATCGCAGGGCTGACACAAAGATGAACAATTCACATTCACACCTACAGTCAACTTAGAGCCACAAATTAGCCTAGCCTGCATGTCTTTGGACTTCATCTCATCTCTAGCCACTTTATCCTGTTCTGCAGGGTTGCAGGCAAGCTGGAGCCTATCCCAGCTGACTACGGGCGAAAGGCAGGGTACACCCTGGACAAGTCACCAGGTCATCACAGGGCCGACACATAGACACAGACAACCATTCACACTCACATTCACACCTATGGTCAATTTAGAGTCACCAGTTAACCTAACCTGCATGTCTTTTGGACTATGGGGGAAATCGGAACACCCGGAGGAAACCCACAGGGAGAACATGCAAACTCCACACAGAAAGGCCCTCGCCGGCCACAGGGATCTAACCCGGACCTTCTTGCTGTGAGGTGACAGTGCTAACCACTACACCACCGTGCCGCCCGTCTTTGGACTTGCAAAAAAAAAAAAAAAACAGCAAGCAAAATCATAATCCAAAAACATAATCCAGGTCAAGGAACCGATCATATGTGAGCATGACCATGAACTAGACAAAACTTGCAGTGAATATTTATCCACGTTCAGTGAATCTCCTTGGCATGTTTAAATAGAGTGGCTGGGAACAAACGCATAGCAGGAGTGCTAACACAGCACGGGGAGAAGGGGAAAAATGCAGATTGGAGCACAAAGGCACAGATCAGGATCTGGAAGTTCTGGGCTGGATCATGACACTTTGAAGACATTTCACCTCTCATCCATGAGGCTTCATTAGTTCACTTCTTCAGCTTGTCTGACTAAACTGGGCTAGTCTGACCAGTTGGTGTGAGTACCCAGGTAATGGTCCTCAGAAGACAGTTTGAAAGAGGAGTAAAGGAATCCATCTATGTGAAATTGGAAAAATCATC
Organism: Neoarius graeffei; assembly: GCF_027579695.1. Lineage (NCBI taxonomy): Eukaryota > Metazoa > Chordata > Actinopteri > Siluriformes > Ariidae > Neoarius > Neoarius graeffei. Next base: position 30,808,773 of record NC_083578.1, read on the forward strand.
CCTCAACAGAAGAGGAGAAACCTTTATTTGTCACATGCACAGTTCAAGCACAGTGAAATTCATTCTCTGCATTTAACCCATTTGAAGCGCTGAACGCACGTGCGCACACACACACCCAGAGCAGTGGGCAGCCACACTAGAGTGCCCAGGGAGCAGTCAGGGGTTAGGTACCTTGCTCAAGGGCACTTCAGCCCAAGGCCACCCCATGTTAACCTACCTGCATGTCTTTGGACTGTGGGGGAAACCAGAGCACCTAGAAGAAACCCACGCAGAAACAGGGAGAACATGCAAACTCCACACAGAAAGGCCCTCGCCGGCCGCTGGGTTCAAACCCGGAACCTTCTTGCTGTGAGGTGACTGTGCTAACCACTACACCACCATATCACCCAGAGAAGGTCTCCCACTTATAATGCTGTCCTTTCATTCCAACCCAGGAGATTTCACACCTTAGCCTCCAAGAACAACGGTTGTTCACAAGTGGCCTCACGTGACTCCAGCAACTCTGGCCCCAAACGACTGTTGTTACAACATAATTGTGGCAGCGGGGACGTGGTCAAGCATCGGTCTGTGTCCGGAGGGCAGAGTCAGGGAAGGTAAGTGGCAGAATCACTGCACCTGATGTTGGTTAATCTCTAGCGCCCCACCCCTGTCCGTTCGCCTCACCTCGTAGTCGACGTCCCCAATTTGCCGTGTGACCTCAAAGGGTCCTTGCCACTTGGTGATTAATTTGGAGCTTGATGTGGGCAACAGTACGAGAACTTTATCTCCCGGTGCGAACTCCCTAAGGCGCGTACCCCTGTCGTACAGGCGGGTTTGCCATTCATGGGCCTGCCGCAAATTCTCCTGGGTTAGGTGTGTGAGTGTGTGGAATTTTGTGCGCAGGTCCATAACATATTGAATTTGATTTTTAGTGGGCGAAGGTCCCTCCTCCCAATTTTCTTGCAGCACATCTAGAATGCCGCGCGGCTTATGCCCATATAACAATTCGAATGGGGAGAACCCCGTGGAGACTTGGGGGACCTCTCGCACTGCAAACAACAAGGGCTCGAGCCATTTATCCCAATTACGTGTGTCCTCACTTATGAATTTTTTAATTATATTCTTGAGGGTGCGATTAAACCATTCAACTAAACCGTCCATTTGTGGGTGATACATGCTGGTGCGGATCGGCTTAATACCTAATAACCCATACAGTTCGTGCAGTGTACGTGACATAAATGAGGTGCCTTGGTCAGTCAGAATCTCTTTTGGGATTCCAACTCAGGAGATGATGCGGAAGAGCGCTTCCGCAATACCGCGTGCTGAGATATTGCGAAGAGGCACCACTTCCGGGTATCGCGTTGCATAGGCCACCAGAAATAAAATAAAGCGGTACCCTCATGTTGACCGATCTAATGGCCCAACGAGATCCATCCCAATTCTTTCGAATGGGGTCTCGATTAATGGGAGAGGGCGCAAAGACGCTTTTGGAATGGCCGCCAGATTTACTAACTGGCATTCGTGGCACGCCATACACTGCCTACGGACATCGCCGCGAATCCCTGGCCAATAGAACCGGGCCATCAGTCGGGCTAGTGTCTTATCCTGTCCTAATTGTCCAGCCATGAGATTAAAGTGAGCCGCCTGGAATACCAATTCCTGGTGGCTCTTTGGAATCAAAAGCTGCGTGACTTGCTCTTTAGTTTGAGTGTCCTGTGTCACTCAATATAACCTATCCTTCAAAATAGAAAAATAGGGGAAGGACGGGGTGGCATTTGGCTGGAGCATTTGACCATCGATTACTCTCACTTGGTCAAACGCATGCCGCAGAGTCTCCTCTCGCGACTGCTCTAACGGGAAATCCCCAAGGGATTCTCCGAGAGAGGGAGGAGGAGCTTGCTGCTCCTCACTCTGATGCAGAGATGACGTAGATGGCTCTGTCACAGCTTCTCCCACCAAAGTGACACCGGGACCTCCCCCTGCTGAACTACGGCAGGACCCATTCTTCACTAGATGGCTCATTAACTCCCCGAATCCCGGCCAATCAGTCCCCAAAATTATTGAATAGGTGAGGCGAGGATTAACTGCCACCTTTACTCTAAATTTTTCCCCTCGAAAAAGAATGTGGACTGACACTAAAGGGTAGCTGTGAACATCCCCATGCACACACAACACCTTCACCCCCTGTGCTCCCCCCAATGCCTCGTCTTGCACCATGCTTTGGTGAATTGAGGTCTGATTACAGCCAGAGTCCACCAAAGCCTGATATGTATCCCCTTGGATACTCACCGGTATGCGATACACTCCGGCCCGATCGAGGGCAGCTCCTGGCGCGTCGGGGATCCAAACCACTGTGCCCACTTCCATCGCCGAGCACTGCTGTTGGAGGTGGCCTGGCTCCCCGCAGCGCCAGCAAACCGGCCCAGGCTTCCTCTCTGCACCGGCGCTCTGAGGCTCACTCACCTGGGGGGGGGAAGAGACAGACACAGAAGGGGAAAACGGGAGGGCACCGCGGGTGCGCCGGGCCAGCTGGGGTGGGGCCGGCCCCTGCCTCCACAGTGGGGGAATGGGGCAAGGACAAGACACAGGAGGAGAGAGGGGGAGAGAGAGAGAGAGAGAGAGAAGAGGGAAGATGAGGATGTCCGCTGTCCTGCTGTCGGAACAGCCGCCAAATGGTCCTCCACCAACTTGATGGCCTGATCCAGCGATGCCAGGCAGTGGCACTGGACCCACTCTGCGGTTCCCTCTGGTAGGTGGGTGATGAACTGCTCCAGTACCACCTGATCGATGATCCCCTCTCCCCTGGATTTTCAAGGGCCAGCGAGAGCTCACCAGATGCCGCCAGAACCGCGGCGCTTTCCAGGGCGCGGGCACCTATCTTGGCTTGAACCCGTTCCAGGGCGCCCTGCCCTTCACAAAGAAAAGAGAACTCTTCCCGGGTCCCCCGCCAGCATCTCCGGGTTCCAGAGAGACAGAGAAGAGAAAAAGGGATAACGGATTTTGAGGAGTCGGTTAAAAGGGAGAAAGGACACAGATTAACCAACATCAGGTGCAGTGATTCTACCACTTACCTTCCTTGACTCCGCCCTCCGGACACAGACCGATGCTTGACCATGCCCCCACTGCCACAATAATGATGTGCTAATGAAGTTGACTTTATCACACCCTGGAGCACTAAAGAAACAATGACATCAGTGGCCTTGATAACGACTCCACAGAGGATAATTACCTGGGTATTCACACCAGCTGGTCAGACTAGCCCAGTCTAGTCAGACAAACTGATGAGGCCTCTTGGATGAGAGATAAAACATCTTCAAAGACTTAAAATCAAGTCCATTTGTGCATTTGAATCAATTTCCTTGAGGCACTTCCTAGAATTCACAGCAGCATACAAATACGGCCACCATGGACTACATCACCCATCCTGCGCTTCACCACCCACTGTCTCCTGATTATTGATTGCACACACCTGTTCACAATCACTCCACAGTCTCACAGGTCACAATTTAAATGACTTCAGTTTTCTCAGTTCATTGCAAAGTATATTCATTTCAACTGAAGTACATTCAGTTCCTTGTATCTGACTTTACTAAGCCTTTTGTTATTGCTCTGCTTATTCTGGTGTCAATTGTGATTGCACTTTGAATTTTGCTTTTTTGCTTTTGCCTTTGATAACCTGTTTGTGTCTTGCATGACTATTGCCTGTTTTCTGATTGTGACTTTTGCCTAACAATTTAAAATTGTCTGCTAGTTTGTTTTAATAACCTCTCTTTCAGTTTATATATCCATCTGTCATTTGCATTCCTGACAGAAGTAAATTATTGTAATTTGTTCCAGCAATGTATTATGCTTGTTGTCAGTGTTATACAGTTTAGTCACAAACCCTCTCATGACGATTGTAATCATGATGCACTCTTATAGGGCTTAACCTGCAAAGTACCTCCAAAAGTTATATTATTTGTTTATTTATATTTATTAAAATAATTTTTTTTTTAGATTCAGTGACGTGGATGCTGGCAACATAATACGTCTCCTAGTGCCAGATTTTGGTTTGTTCCTGTCATCATTATTCATCCGGAACTTGTGTAACAAGCTACTGAGACCACCTACCAATGATCAAGAGCAAAAAATTCAACACTCTGAAACTGAGGTAGACCAAAAAACAATCCACCCCCCCCACACACACACAAAGAGACTAATTAAAAATGCTAGACATATGCTAATTAAAATGAATTTTGAGCACTTATTTCTCTTTTTTTTAGATATGATTAGCAACTGAATTATTTAGCTGTGCTTACCTCTATCTCATTGAATTTTATTTGTATTGCAAATTCAACAATATAAATTGCCACAAAGCAGCATTACAGAAATCCAGATGTACAGTTGCATACACTCTTCATGGACATTAATGTCATGGCAATATTGGACTTTCAATGATATTTATGTGAACTATTCTTTTTCTGGGCAGAATGATTGTACAATGCACATTTTAAGAGAAAAAAACAAGAATTTGGTGCATATATTTGAATTTATTTTGGGTTTAAATTAAAGCACAAAATTCCTGTTTTTTCCTGTTAAAGATGTGTGTTGTACAATAATTCTTCCCAAGAAAAAGAACAGTTCAAAAACATAATTGAAAGTCCAATATTGCCATGACATTCATGTCCATGATGAGTGTATGTAAACTTCTGGCCACACTGTATATTTGGATCCCTAATGATCAACCTAGATTCGACAGTGGCAAGGAAAATCTCCCAAAGGCAACATGAGGAAGAAATCTTGAGAGTAATCAAAATGAAAAAGTAATCCATCTTTTTCAAGGTGACATTATAGTGAGATTATAAATTATTACAGTATATGGTTGTAAAAGAGGAAATGTAAATAGTATTAAGTGTGATGAAAGGATGTTCTGTTTAAGCATATTGGGCTGTAAGTTAAGTGCACACAATGAGGATTTAAGACCTTGGACTTAAGTCCATTTTTCTTGCACAATATTGGCTTGAGCAAGGAGCAGTACAAGTCCAGCACCATTGTCTGACAGTTTCATGCAACCACAATATGTCACACTGAAATTCATGTTTTGTGCATTATGAATACACTCAAAAAACATATGGGACGTGTAGCAAGACACTGATGTGGGTGGAGCACAGAAGCACAGCAGGCGGTTATTTGCGTTCTTAATTCTTCTCTTTATTGCTGCTTTTCAGCACACAGCTCAAACTCTCTCACTCACACACACGCACAAACAGAGGTTATTATCGAGCCCTCATCACCGACCTCCCCTTCTCACTCTCCTTTTATAGAGCACGGTCACTGGAGGAGACACACAAACACATGTTAATTGACAACAGGTGTAGTGACATGACCACTCACCTTCCCTGACTCCGCCCTCCACTCACAGACTGACGCTCGGCCACACCTCAGCTGCCACATACCCCCACCGCCCGACTCAGGCCTGACTCCCCCCCCCGACGGGACAGGAAGTCTGCCACCACCATCTGTGCCCCCAGCCTGTGGACCACCTCGAATTTAAATGGCTGGAGGGCAAGATACCAACGGGTGATCCATGCGTTGGCATCCTTCATGCGGTGGAGCCACTGGAGGGGTGCATGGTCTGAACAGAAGGTGAAAGGGTGTCCCAGTAGGTAGTACTGGAGGGCAAGGACCACCCACTTGATGGCTAGGCACGCTTTCTCTATCATGCTGTACCTGCCTTCCAGCATTGACAGCTTCTGGGCTAAGGTACAGCACAGGAAGCTCCTGCCCCTCCACCTTCTGGGACAGAACGGCCCCCAGCCCTCTGTCCAATGCATCTGGGGAGAGAAAAGTCAGGGGAGTGTAACAGTAGCCCCCCACACAGTGCAGCCTTTATCCTAGAGAAAAGCCTGTTAGCATTGCTCTGTCCACTGGACCGGATCTGGTGCTCCCTTTTTAGTGAGATCAGTCAGTGGGCTAGTGACCTCCGAATAATTAGGTATGAACCTATGATAGTAGCCAGCCAGCACCAGGAACTGTCTCACCCCCTTTTTGGTCTTGGGCCTCGGGCAGGTCGCAATCGCTGCCATCTTATTAATTTGGGGACGCACCTGCCCATGGCCTAAGTGGAAACCCAGATACTGTACTTCCACCTGCCCAATTGCACACTTCTTTGGGTTAGCTGTGAGACCCGCCTGCCTCAGCGACTTTAGGATGGCCCTAAGGTGTTCAAGGTGCTGTGGCCAGTCATTGCTGAATATGATAATATCGTCAAGGTACGCGGCTGCGTAGGTGGTGTGGGGGTGGAGGACCCTGTCCATAAGCTGCTGGAACATAGCGGGCACCCCAAACAACCCAAAAGGAAGTGTGATGAACTGGTGTAAGCCAAACGGTGTGGAAAAGGCCATTTTTTCTTGGGACAGAGGAGTCAAGGGGATCTGCCAATATCCTTTCGTTAAATCCAGTATCAAATAAAAACGAGCAGCGCCTAATTGATTGAGCAGCTCATCAATGCGAGGCATTGGGTATGCGCCAAATTTAGACACCATGTTGACCTTTCTATAGTCCACACAGAACTGGACCGACCCATTGGTCTTGGGGACCAGGACCACTGGGCTGCTCCAGTCACTGTGGGACTCCTTGATTATGCCCATTTTGAGCATGGCTTCAAGTTCATCCTGGACCACCTTTTTTTTTGTGTTTGGGCAGGCAGTACGGGTGGCTGTGCACTACCACCCCCTGGGGCATCTCAATGTGGTGTTCTATGAGGTGGGTGCGGCCGGGCAGGGGCGAAAACACATCAGAAAATTCTTTCTGCAACGGGCTACCTCTGTGAGTTGGGCTGGGGAGAAGTGGTCTCCACAGAGGCCCGGAGTGGTGGGCGATGTCAATTTCCTTTTTTGAACCTCCGGCCCCAGCTCCGCCTTCTCCAGGATTACTGACACCAATGCCACGGGGACCTCCTCATTCCAACGTTTTAATAGATTGAGGTGGTAAACTTGCAATGCCCCACCCCTGTCCATTTGCCTCACCTCATAGTCGACGTCCCTGACTCACTGTGTGACCTTGAAGTGCCCTTGCCACTTGGCGACCAATTTGGAGCTTGACGTGGCCAGTACAGTCGGACTTGACATTCTTGCGCCTGCCGCAAATTCTCCTGGGTTAAGTGTGTGAGTGTGTGGAGTTTGGCGTGCAGATCGAGAATGTATTGGATTTTGTTCTTACTAGGTGAAGGTCCCTCCTCCCAATTTTCATGTAGCACGTCCAAAATGCCACGCGGCTTATGCCCATATAATAATTCAAGCGGTGAAAAACCTGTGGAGGCTTGCGGGACCTCTCGTACTGCAAATAACTGGGGCTCGAGCCACTTATCCCAATTATGTGCATCTTCACTTACGAACTTCTGAACTATATTTTTGAGAGTTCGATTAAAACGTTCCACTAACCTGTCAGTTTGTGGGTGATAGACCCTGGTGTGGATAGGCTTAATCCCCAGGAGCCCATACAGCTTGCGCAGTGTGCGTGACATGAACGCAGTGCCCTGGTCTGCCAGGATTTCTTTCGGAATCCTGACCCAGGAGATAAAGCGGAAGAGTGCCTCTGCAATACTGTGTGCTGAGATATTGCGAAGAGGCACTGCTTCTGGGTATGGAGATCTTGCAGTCACGTGACCGGAAAGTACACAACCGCCATCTTGTCAGTCAAAAACACCGCTGAATACTGCTGCACTCGTGTACAGAATGGATCAATTTCAACCGACGGACTACACGGCTCATTTTTCTAATGAACAAATAACTAGATATATGTCTAAAATAAACGATCTACAGATTAGTGACCCTTATGGCTTACCAGACGGAGTTTTCACGACCGGATTTTGAACTGCCAGCGGAATACCCGGACATGTATAATTACCTCATTAACTTTCCCTCGCTGTTCAGTGGTGAAGCACTGCGTGCTTATAAATCTCTGGACAGTTGTCTTTACAGAAATTCAGGATTTGTCAGCGACTCAGATGTGGCATCTTGTAAACAAGAATCCTCATTGGATGGGTAAGTCACTTAAGTATTGAGTATAGCACTGACCAGCCGATTATAAACTAGAATAAGGTAATTCCAGCTGTAATTCCAAATCGTCCGTCTTGTTTACATGGATCTGGCATTGGAGAGGTAGAGGCTTAGCAGTGGAGATTTAAGTGGCTGTTTTCTGAGCTTAGTCAACAGGCCGGCTCTGCAGCCTCGCTTTTGCTTCCACTCCCGGCGCTGCCTCCTTCGCTTTGCTTCCCATAACAATCCACGGAGACCCCGCTGGTCTCGCTATCTCGTCCGGAATGTTGTGCATGCGATGGAAATCGCTACAAACCGTCATTTTCTGCTGGAAACCAATGTCCAGTAAGTCCATACGGTTGTAGTGGATATTGAAGTCCGGTACAGACGAACAACATGCAAAAATACACACAAAAAACATAAAAAACGTGCACAGGTAGGGAGAGCTTGTAGCCGCAGCCGTTGTAGTAGAATTGTATATAGTAGGGTTTTCCAGAAGAAAAGGTAGAAGTAAAAGCAGAAGTAGAACCAGAAGTAGAAGGCGGAATATGGCGTTTGACCGACAAGATGGCGTCTGTCACAATCTGGATCGGCTGTGACGTCACATGCAAGTGCTCCATTGTGTTGCATAGTCCACCAGAACTAAAATAAAGTGATATCCCTGTGCTAACCGATCTAATGGCCCGACAAGATCCATCCCAATTCTTTCAAAAGGGGTCTCGATTAAAGGGAGAGGGTGCAACAATGCTTTAGGAGTGGCCACGGGATTTACTAATTGGCATTCGCAGCATGCCGCACACCACCAACGGACATCCCTGCAAATCCCTGGCCAATAGAACTGGGCCATTATTCGGGCTAGTGTTTTATCCTGCCCTAAGTGTCTGGCCATGGGATTAAAGTGAGCCACCTGGAATACAAGTTCCTGGTGGCTTTTGGGAATTAATAACTGTGTTATCTTTTCGCCAGTTTGAGTGTTCTGTGTCACTCGGTATAACCTATCCTTAATAATAGCAAAGTAAGGGAAGGCTGGCATCGCATTTGGCTGGAGAATTTAACCATCGATTACTCTCACTTTGTCAAATGCATGCCGCAGAGTCCTGTCTCGCGACTGCTCTAACGGGAAATCCCCAAGGGAATCCCCGAGAGAGGGAGGAGGGGTGGGGCACTCCTCACTCCGCGTATTGCCCTGACACGGTGCTGACGTAGATGGCTCTGTGACAGCTTCTCCCGCCAATGCTACTCTGGGGCTTTCCCCAGACAGATTACTGCAGGACCCACTCCTCACTATGTGCGTCATTAACTCCTTAAAACCCAGCCAATCAGTCCCCAAAATCAGTGAGTGGGTGAGACAAGGGTTAATCGCTGCCTTTACACTATGCTTTTCCCCTCGAAATAGAATGTGGATGGACACCAAAGGGTAGTTGTGAACATCCCCGTGCACACACAACACCTTCACCACTCGTGCTATCTTCAGTGCCTCACCTTGCACCAAGCTTTGGTGAATTGAGGTCTGGTTACAGCCGGAATCCACCAAAGCCTGGTATGTATCCCCTTGGACACTTACCGGTATACGATATGCTCCGGCCTATCGAGGGTGGTTTCTGGCACATTGGGGACCCGGACCACCACACCCACCTCCATCGCGGAGCACTGATGTTGGAGATGTCCCGGCTCCCTGCAGCACCAGCACACCGGCCCAGACTCTCCCTCTGCACCGGTGTTAAGGACATCACTCACCTGGGGGGGAGGAGACACAGACAAGGAAGGGGAAAATGGGAGGACACCACGGGTGAGCTGGGCCAGCTGGGGGGGAGCCGGCCCCCGCCTCCGCAGTGGGGGAATGGGGCGAGGACTGGAAGCAGAGGGATAAGGAGAGAGAGAAGAGAGAGGAGAAGAGGAGACATGCTTTCCTGCTGTAGGAACTGCCGCCATGTGGTCCTCTGCCAGCTCAATAGCTTGGTCCAGTGACACCAGGTGATGACACTGGACCCACTCGGTCGTTCCTTCTGGAAGTCATGCGATGAATTGCTCCAGTGTCACCAGGTCAATCACTCCCTTGGCATCGCGGTCATCTGCCCTCAGTCACCGCCGGCAGGCATCCTGGAGTTGTTGCCCAAATGTAAACGGTCGGCCGACCTCCTTCAAGCACAGCAAGTGGAAGCGCTGCTGTTGTTGCTCTGGGGAGCAGCCGACACGCTGGAGGATCACTTGTTGGAAGTCCGTGTACACAAACTGGCTGTCGGCAGGGAGATGCACCGTGGCCAGCTGCACCTCTCCCGTCAGCAGGGGGAGGAGGCATGCCACGTGCTGGTTGACCGGCCTACCCCATGCCTCTGCTGCTTGCTCAAAGAGCACGAGGAAGGCTTCCGGATCGTCACACGGACCCATCTTTGCTAGGGTGAGGTGGGGAGGGTCCGCACCGGAGGCAGTCATGGGCCCCGCCAACGCGAGCAGGTGCCAGAATGCCTGGCGTTCTTCCTGTTGGGCTAGCACCAAGGCTTCGAACCATTGTTCTTGCTGCTTTCGGAGAGCGACCAGGGCTTGGTGCTGGTTCTGCTGGGCTGTGGCAAGGGCATGGATCAGGTCCATGAACGGCGAGGACTCCATGGGGCTGCTCCCTTCTGCACTCGTCCCAGGTTTCAGCACCACTGTCGCAAAACCCTGATGTTGGTGGAGCACAGAAGCATGGCAGGCGGTTATTTGTGTTCTTAATTTTTCTCTTTATTGCTGCTTTTCAGCACACAGCTCAAACTCTGTCACTCACACACACACACGTGCGCGCACACACACAGGCTATTATCAAGCCCTCGGCGCCGACCTCCCCTTCTCACTCTCCTTTTATAGGGCATGGTCACTGGAGGAGACACACAAACACACGTTAATTGACAACAGGTGTAGTGACATGACCCCTCACCTTCCCTGACTCGGCCCTCCATTCACAGACTGATGCTTGGCCATGCCCCCCCGCCACAATGTTATTTGAGGCCAATATTAAATACATAGTTATGACACAATTAATTAATGGCATCATCCCTTAAAGCCCTTGAAAAGTTATTTTAAATTAGTCTTTGTCTCAGCCATTTATGCTATTTCAGATTAAATTTAACAACAAAGGAGAAAAAAAAACATTTCCATCTTCAGTCCACATATTCTATCCCACTTTTTTTTGGTGGGTGGGTGTTTGTTCAAGACAAGTGTTTAAAGCTGGTAGGTTGAATAAATAGTAACTAACAGGTTCCAAAATACACTAGTACACCATAGTACACTAGTGTGTGGCAGAAAGTGATTTTGTAAGAGGCATAATGTTAGATGACTAAAGTGGACTGTTCATTTTACATGTACAACACAAACAATCAGCAACACCCCACCAAAATTGTACAAAACCTTCTTAGTCATAAAGGTAAAAGTGTAAAGTGATTAAAAATGTACTTTATCAACTTAAATGCATACTGAGACTTTGGAATTATGAGGTCCTATCTGGAGTTGAAAAGTTGATCTGAATCACTCTGACAGAATATTTTGATATAGCCTCATAGTTCGAAAGTCTATGCATTTTTTAAAATACATTTTATATGCATTAAAAAATTTGGCCGAATTGGAATGTGTCTAAATCACCTTAAATCTCATATTTATATTTACAACCCCAATTCCAAAAATAGTTGGGATATTGTCTCATCTCATTATCTGTAGCTGCTTTATCCTTCTACAGGGTCGCAGGCAAGCTGGAGCCTATCCCAGCTGACTACGGGCGAAAGGCGGGGTACACCCTGGACAAGTCGCCAGGTCATCACAGGGCTGACACATAGACACAGACAACCATTCACACCTACAGTCAATTTAGAGTCACCAGTTAACCTAACCTGCATGTCTTTGGACTGTGGGGGAAACCGGAGCATTCGGAGGAAACCCACGCGGACACGGGGAGAACATGCAAACTCCGCACAGAAAGGCCCTCGCCAGCCACGGGGCTCGAACCCAGACCTTCTTGCTGTGAGGCGACAGCGCTAACCACTACACCACCGTGCCGCATTGGGACATTGTGTAAAACACAAATAAAAAATGAATATGAAGATTTGCAAATCATGGAAACCCTATATTTCATTGAAAATAGTGCAAATACAGCATATCAGAAGTTGAAACTGAGAAATTTAATTGTTTTCTGAAAAATATATGCTCATTTTGAATTTGATTTCAGCAACACCTAACAGAAAAGTTGGGACAGGGCAACAAAAAACTGAAAAAGTTGTGTAATGCTACAAAAAACAAACAAAAACCTAATTAGGTTAATTGGCAATAGGTCAGTAACATGATTGGGTATAAAAAGAGCATCCCAAAGAGGTTGAGTCTCTCAGAAGTAAAGATGGGGAGGGGTTCACTGCTCTGTGAAAAACTGCATGGACAAAGAGTGCAACAATTTAAGAACAATGTTCCTCAATGTAAAATTGCAAAGAATTCACATCACCTATGGCAGTGTTTCTCAACCACTGAGCCACAGCCCACTAATGGGCCACGAAGTGTCATCTCGTAGGCTGCAACATTTTTTCAAATGGCTACAATAGGATCAAAATTTATGCTACTAATGTCAAATTTAGCTAGTAATTTTTTTTCTTTCATAGGAAAAATCCTTCTTTGTTAATGTGTAAGGATCTATCCCATTGTGTGGTTTCCATATCCACTTCTTTTGAGTGTACTTCTTGGTTTTAATAACTTGCTTGTTTGCTGTACACAAACATGGCAATAAGTTTTTGTGTTAATCGAGTGGACTCCACTTTTGTATCATTAATCCCTTTTGACTGAGAATGCCCTGTACGCATGGTTTGGCTTCTGGCACAGCCATGCAGTTTTAAATACAATACCTTCAATTAAAAACAGTTTGTTTTTGCTGCATTTATTTAATTCCTGGGCTCCCATCTGTAACAGGGAGTGATGCTGTATCTCATTAATACACGTTACAATAGCTTATTAGATTCTAATAGGACAAGTCAAAATTATTGGGGATCTTTTTTAATGGGCCCCGACTCATTACAAGTATGAATAGGTGGGCCTCAAAGCAGAAAATGTTGAGAACCCCTGATCTATGGTACATATCATGAAAGGATTCAGAGAATCTGTAGAAATCTCTGTATGCAAGATACAAGGCTGAAAACTGACGCTGGATGCCTGTGACCTTCAGGCAACACTGCAATAAAAGCAGACACGTGTAAATCATTGTATGGACACAGGACCACTTCAGAAAACCATTGTCTGTGAAAACAGCTCATTACTGCATCCACAAATGCAAGTTAACCTTTTGGGGTCGAGAGCTTCGCCGGCGAAACTCGACAGGTTTAGAATGAGTAGGTTATGTATTTAGATAAATATCTTTGTGAGTTTTTCATCATACAAGTGTGATAAACATATTGAGAAAAACTTTATACTTTACACTTTCATATGTGCCCACTGACAAATAATATTCGAAATCCTTCCCGCTCATTCATGGCACATTTGGCGGCACCGATCTCTGTTTCATAGCCCTCGGCCTCTCACCTATATTACATAGCTAAGGTTACAGAGGGGGGCTAGTCCTCTAGTAACCATGAGAGTTTGACTCCCCACTCGCATCTGTATTGCAGTGTGCCTTGCCAGATGGCAGTAGGCACCATTTTTATGATGGTCTTTGGTATGACCCGACCATGAGACCATGACAAATAATATTATAGTTTTTAAATGACCTAAATTAGATGAAACATAAAACTCGTTACATTACTCAGTCACACCGGAGTCGGAGTGCTGAGTGCACACTTACACTTCATTAAAAAACTATTCACATAGTAATGGAATGATAATCACTTTCACTCTTTCGGTTTCGACTGGTTTCTCTTTCGCAGTGGGACCATCCACCGTAAACAGGATAAAATCTGTCAGACATAGTTTAGGCTATTTGGAGGCAAAACTTGTTGCGAGATGGCACTCAGAATTTATGCACTTCGGATGATTCAGAACAGCGATTCAATTCATGATTCATTTCATGATTCAAGACAGTGATTCAATTTCAGGACAGTGAATCAATTCATGATTCAGTTCATGATCCAGGACAGTGATTCAATTCAATCTTGAGAAGTACGACACTGATGATGAGCGGTGCCTTTTTTTTCTTTTTTAACTTCAACTCGATCCAGCCAAAGATCAACTAGAGTAAGTGTAAATATTTCCTCTATTTATTATGAGCAGATTGGTTGATATACGTGCACTGTAGTGCATACACAGGAAAAAATGACTGAGCAATTTTTCCAGAGTTAAAAGCATCTTCCTCAAAAATAGTTAATTTTGCTCGATTTTGAGTTTAGAGAGTAAAGTTTGGAGTTGGAGTAGGAGCAAAATTACAGAGTAATTGTGTAACAGAGTAACAGAGTTGGTTGTGTCTCTGAACTGAGTAAAATAGTACAAGGGTTAATTTCAAGACACAATGAATAGAGTCAAATACCAAAATAAAATCAAATACTAGATAAATGAAGCTATTGTAAAAAGCAGTTTTAGAACTATATTGGAATGTGTGAAAAAAACAAACAAACAAACAAACAAACAAAAAAAAAACCCCAAAACCATTACCTTACCCATTGTGACTTGGCCAGATGGGATTAAAAGTTAATCTGATGGGATTAAGAGTTGGCAGTGGGAGGGGTTTTCACTCTTCTCATTGAATGGAATGGAAATTTTTGACACTTCTCATTGAATACCCCTCCCACTGCCAACTCTTTATCCCAAAACAATAGGACATACATTTTTTGATGGCAAGTTAATTGTCCAAATCAATGGAGCAGATTTAAGTTTTTGTGCTTGATACATTCCTAAGACTGAAATGAATCACCTCTAGTGACCAAAACGGTTTGACAGAATGGGTAAGGTCATGTTTTTTTTTTCACGCATTCCAACAGAGTTCTGAAACTGCTTTTTACAACACCTTCATTTATCTGTTACTTTTTTTAAAAGTACAATCATGACAAACATACTACATAGATATTATTGGAGGTGAACTCGTGCTGAATACACAGTGGCGGTTCTAGACCAAAATTACTAGGGGGGCCAAGGTGGGGCCAGTGTTTTTTCAGGGGGGCACATACACTACCGTTCAAAAGTTTGGGGTCACTTTGAAATTTCCTTATTTTTGAAAGAAAAGCACTGTTCTTTTCAATGAAGATCACTTTAAACTAATCAGAAATACATTATATACATCGCTAATGTGGTAAATGACTATTCTAGCTGCAAATGTCTGGTTTTTGGTGCAATATCTCCATAGGTGTATAGAGGCCCATTTCCAGCAACTATCACTCCAGTGTTCTAATGGTACAATGTGTTTGCTCATTGCCTCAGAAGGCTAATGGATGATTAGAAAACCCTTGTACAATCATGTTAGCACAGCTGAAAACAGTTTAGCTCTTTAGAGAAGCTATAAAACTGACCTTCCTTTGAGCAGATTGAGTTTCTGGAGCATCACATTTGTGGGGTCGATTAAATGCTCAAAATGGCCAGAAAAATGTCTTGACTATATTTTCTATTCATTTTACAACTTATGGTGGTAAATAAAAGTGTGACTTTTCATGGAAAACACAAGATTGTCTGGGTGACCCCAAACTTTTGAACGGTAGTGTATAAGGACAAAACATGGCAATATTTAAGCATTCAAAATGTTTTGTTTAGTTTATTTAAAACCAAAACAAAATACATTGAGCATAAATACAATGAGATAAACATTCTGTCTCAATAGCCTAAACATAAAATACATTGTGCTCAATAAATCTTAAAACCATGTTTCTCTTTTTTGTAAAATAAGATTTCTATTTTTGCTTACAATGAACCTTTTATCTGTACATGACACTTTTTAAATTCACAGCATGAATGAATTTTCTTTTTCACAGCATGAGACTTGAATGTACAATCACTATCTTTATCCAAATCACACTGTCATCATCTCAGTGTGATTTTTCACACTGAAATTCAGATCAATTTTCCTTACCTTTGCCTCTTTGCAGTAGCCTAGTCCTTGCAGGGCTGCAGCTGTTATCTCTCACGTCCGAAGTTTACAATTCGCGCTGCTGCTGGTCTTTCTGCTGCAGGTAACAGTGTGCGTGTAGTGCTTTAAGGAGTCCGTGTAGAACACGCCGTCATGTCAGTTCCGATCTTCGAGCCAGCGCACGTTGAAATTAATAAATCTTATTATCTGTTCAGCACAGGGGCCACAGCAGGGGCCAGGAGCAATTTTACAGGGGCACTGGCCCCCCTGGCCCCCGTTTAAAACTGCCTATGTGAATACAAAATGTCATATGACTTTGAAAATGCTGCTTAGATTTGTTGAAAATGACAACAAAATCAGAGCGTGCCAAAATCTTTATAGTGCCAGAAAATACTCTCAGACCCCAGAGGGTTAAAACCATATATAAACAATATCCAGAAACCCCGTCACCTTCTGTGGGCCCAAGCTCTTTTATGATAGACTGAGGCAAAGTGAAAAATTGTCCCGAGGTCTGACAAATCAAAATAGAAATTCTTTTTAGAAATCATGGACACCATGTCCTCTGGGCTAAAGAGGAGAGGGACCATCTGGCTTGTTATTAGTGCACAGTTCAAAAACCAGCATCTATGATGGTATGAGGGTGCATTAGTGCACATGACATGGGTAGCATGTACATCTGGGAAGGCATTATTAATGCTGAATGATATGTACACATTTCAGAGCAATATGCTGCCATCCAGCCAAAATCTTTTTCAGGGAAGGCCTTCCTTCTTTTAGCAAGACAATGCCAAACCACTTTCTCCATATATTAAAACTGCATGGCTCTGGAGTAAAAGAGTCTGGGTGCTAAACTGGCCTGCCTGCAGCCCAGACCTGTCTCTCATTGAAAACATTTGGTGCATTATGAAGCACAAAATATGACAAAGGAGTTCTCGAACTGTTGAGCAACTGAAATTATATATCAGGCAGAATGGGAGACCATTTCTCTTTCAAAACTACAGCAACTGGTCTCCTCAGTTCCCAAACATTTACAGAGTATTGTTGAAATTACAGGTGATGCAACACAGTGGTAAACATGCCCCATCCCAACTTTTTTGAAATGTGTTCCTGACATCAAATTCAAAATGAGCATATATTTTTCAAAAAACAAAATTTCTCAGTTTCAACATTAGATATGTTGTTTTTCTACTATTTTCAAATAAATATAGGGTTTCCATGATTTGCACATTATTGCATTCTATTTACAGTTTACATAGTGTCCCAACTTTTTTGGAATTGGGGTTGTATTCTGTTGGCAGGCTCTTTCATCCAAAAGCAGGATCATCCTATCTTGGAATAGATTGTACAGTGGTGCTTGAAAGTTTGTGAACCCTTTAGAATTTTCTATATTTCTGCATGAATATGATCTAAAACATCATCAGATTTTCACACAAGTCATAAATGTAGATAAAGAGAATCCAGTTAAACAAATGAGACAAAAATATTACACTTGATCATTTATTTATTGAGAAAAATTATCCAATATTACATATGTATCTGTGAGTGGCAAATATCTGGTGTGACCCCCTTGTGCACCAATAACTGCAATTAAATGTTTCTGGTAACTGTTGATCAGTCCATCACACCAGCTTGGAGGA
The DNA here is from genome assembly GCF_027579695.1 of Neoarius graeffei. Classification (NCBI taxonomy): domain Eukaryota; kingdom Metazoa; phylum Chordata; class Actinopteri; order Siluriformes; family Ariidae; genus Neoarius; species Neoarius graeffei. The sequence continues at coordinate 30,826,397 of NC_083578.1, forward strand.
ATTTTAGCCCATTCCTCCATACAGAACAGCTTCAACTCTGGGATGTTGGTGGATTTCCTCATATGAACTGCTCGCTTCAGGTCCTTCCACAACATTTCGATTGGATGAAGGTCAGGACTTTGACTTGGCCATTCCAAAACATTAACTTTATTCTTCTTTAACCATTCCTTGGTAGAATGACTTGTGTGCTTAGGGTCATTGTCTTGCTGCATGACACACCTTCTCTTGAGATTCAGTTCATGGACAGATGTCATGACCGTTTGCTTTAGAATTTGCAAGTATAATTCAGAATTCATTGTTCCATCAATGATGGCAAGCTGTCCTGGCCCAGATGCAGCAAAACAGGCCCAAATCATGATATTACCACCACCATGTTTCACAGATGAGATAAGATTCTTATGCTGAAATGCAGTGTTTTCCTTTCTCCAAACATAAGGTTTCTCATTTAGACCAAAAATATCTATTTTGGTCTCATCTGTCCACAAAACATTTTTCCAATAGCCTTCTGGCTTGTTCATGTGATCTTTAGCAAACTCCAGACAAGCAGCAATGTTCTTTTTGGAGAGCAGTGGCTTTCTCCTTGCAACCCTGCCATGCACACCATTGTTGTTCATTGTTCTCCTGATGGTGGACTCATGAACATTAACATTATCCAATGTGAGAGAGGCCTTCAGTTGCTTAGAAGTTACCCTGGGGTCCTTTGTGACCTCGCCGACTATTACACGCCTTGCTCTTGGAGTGATCTTTGTTGGTCAACCACTCCTGGGGAGGGTAACAATGGTCTTGAATTTGCTCCATTTGTACACAATCTGTCTGACTGTGGATTAGTGGAGTCCAAACTCTTTAGAGATGGTTTTGTAACCTTTTCCAGCCTGATGAGCATCAACAATGCTTTTTCTGAGGTCCTCAAAAATCTCCTTTGTTTGTGCCATGATACACTTCCACAAATGTGTTGTGAAGATCAGAATTTGATAGATCCCTGTTCTTTAAATAAAACAGGGTGCCCACTCACACCTGATTGTCATCCCATTGATTGAAAACACCTGACTCTAATTTCACCTTCAAATTAACTGCTAATCCTAGAGGTTCACATACTTTTGCCACTCACAGATATGTAATATTGGATCATTTTCCTCAATAAATAAATAAATTACCAAGTATGATCTTTTTTGTCTCATTTGTTTAACTAGGTTCTCTTTATCTACTTTTAAGACTTGTGTGAAAATCTGATGATATTTTAGGTCATATTTATGCAGAAATATAGAAAATTCTAAAGGGTTCACAAACTTTCAAGCACCACTGTATTTCCTCCTTTTGTACACGTACATCCTCATTAAGAACCATAAGTAGGCTTGCTTTAACTTAATTGGCAGCTTTGTGAAATGCTCTTTAATGTATTGTCAAAATCTATGAATATTGGTGCCTTTACAAAAAAATCCCTTACATCCCAAGGGTTCAGTTTCATGTACATCTAAGAATGTGTACTTTTTAACTAAGACTTTTATATTGCTTCTTCAGGAAGGATCTGAAACATCTGAATCAGAGTATGAAGAGGAGAGTGAGGCATCATCTACAGAGAGCTCTGAGGAAATTAAAGCACCCCCAGCAGGGCCTCCTCAGTTTGTGCAGAAACTAATTGTCTTTGCAGCTGGTCTAAGAATATTGCTCTCCACTATCATGAACACAGCTGGAAAAGTAGTAGTGACCATCCTTTTGGGACTTGCAGGTAATACACAAGCACATTAGGGGTGGAAGACAAACCGCCTGTATTTGTAGCTGTGACTGTATTCAGATTTCAACACAGAGTGATTGTGGCTTTATTTTTTTAATTAAATATGAACACTGTGACTTTGTCTCTAAAAACACTAGAAAACACAGAAAAAGAAAAAAAAAACCTCAGAGGTAGAAATGCCTGGACTGTCAGCATTACTGCCTTTCTGTTCCTCAAGCTCAGCAACATCACTTAAGTTTATAATTGGTCTCAAATAGACATGTGCACAGAACAGTTTTTTAATCCTGCTCTTGCAGTTGTCATTTTTGTCTGTGTCTACTCATGATATTATCAAACAAATTTAAATGATACTATTTCCCAAAATATTAACAAACTAAGGATACCAAGGGTTGCTGTAAATGCATCCTACAGTGGTACGCATTTGAGATGAATGAGCATGGTCATTATTTGTCCCACAAACTACATATCTGACTGATGTATCACCTCCAGATGCCCTGTGACTATTTCTGGCAACCTTTCTAAAAACAAATAAAATAAAAACAAATAGTGTGGATCCTATTTGTATCTGTATTTGTTTAGAACACAATATCTGTTCATTCCAAATAATGTATTCATATTTGGTTACAACATTAGAACACATACTGTATGTTTTACACATAAATCTACAGTGAAGCTAAAGTCTAATTTCCATAGGAAATTAGACTTCCCATTAGACTAACTACCTTACGTACAGGACATACTAGGCCTGGATGATAAAATGATAGCAAGATGTACCATAGATAGATGCTTCATCAATAGCAATTAGAAAACTGTTTGATAGAATGCTCAATAATTTCACTTAAATGTATTAAATGCAAACCACGAGAAAAGCACAATGAATACGCAAAGTTCAGTTGCATGAACAAACCCCAAGCATACTCCCTCCCTAGCTCATAAGTAGTAGGCATCCGTCAATCTCGGGAGACTATGGAATTGCGCTCAGAGATGACGTCCTTGAGCATCGGCAGTTGTGACTATGTAGTCCTATCCTTGAGTGACAGTCCCGCTGGCAGCTCATGCAGATAAAAGCTGTAGCAGTCTATATTGTTGGTGGTGCTTTCCTGTGCTGCCGTTTCTCTTCGTGTTCATTGGCGATGGTTTCTTCAAGCACCGCAAAGCTCTTTCCCACCTCTTTCCTCCACCTCTCTCTGTCTTGCACTAGTTGCTTCCAGGCACTTGCATCGATGTTTAGGGCTTTCAAATCCTGCTTGCACACATCCTTATATCTCAGGTGTGGTCTTCCAGTGGGACACTTGCCTGTTGCTAGTTCGCCATTCAGCAGGTCCTTCGGTATTCTGCCATCCTCCATGTGTTCCACATGCCCTAGCCACCTCATCCTTTGCAGTTTTAGCAGGCTGTACATACTGGACATACTGGTGCATTGTAGCACAGCAGTGTTCATGATGCGGTCTCTCCAGGTGATGCCCAGGATGTAACAAAGGCAGCACATGTGGAAGGTGTACGGTTTCCTTTCCTGGTGGGCTTTCAACGTCCAAGACTCATTGCCATAGGAGAGTGCTGATGATGCATGCTCAGTAGATATGGATCTTGGTTTTCAGGTTTAGCTTGTTGTTGGTCCATACCCTGGAGGACAGCTTGGACATTGTTGTGGCAGCTTTCCTGATGCACTTTCCCAGTTCAGAGTCCAGAGAGAGGGTGTCTGCTATTGTTGAGCCAAGGTATGTGAAGGTGTTGACTACATCCAGAGTATGCTCACCGATCTTGATTTCAGAGATTCCCTTGGCACCCTGAGCTATGATTTGTGTCTTTTTCAAGCTTATATTGAGGCCAAAGTGGTTGCAGGCATCACTGAAGTGAGTCATCAGGCACTGAAGTGAGTCATCAGGCACTGTAGCTCACCAGTTGAATGAGCACTGATGACAGCATCATCAGCAAACAGGAAGTCCTGTAGGCATTTAGTCCGGACCTTAGCCTTGGCATGAAGTCTTGAGAGGCTGAACAGGTTTCCATCACTTCTTGTTCTGAGATAGATGCCCTCTGTGACAGAGCCAAAAGCATACTCCAGGAGTACAGAGAAGAAGATGCCAAATAGCGTGTGAGCGAGCATGCATCCCTGCTTGATACCACTACGAATCTCGAATGCTTCTGAGACAGAGCCATAAAGACCACTGTGCCTTTCATATTTGAATTGAAGGATTCAATGATGCTGAGGAGTTTGGGGGGGGGGCATCCAATCTTTGTGAGGATCTTAAACAGTCCTTCCCCACTGACAAGGTCAAATGCTTTTGTCAGGTCGATGAAGGCCAGGTACAGTGAACGCTGTTGTTCATGGCACTTCTCCTGCAGCTGGCGTACAGAGAAGATCATGTTAATGGTGGATTGCTTTGCTCTGAACCCACATTGTGACTCAGGGTAGACTTGGTCAGCAAGGACCATGAGCCTTTGTAAGGTGACTCTGGCAAACAGCTTTCCCACAATACTGAGGAGGGAGATACCACGGTAGTTATTGTAGTTGGAACAGTCGCCTTTGTTCTTATAGAATGTCACAATGTTAGCATCCCTCATGTCTTGTGGCACTTGACCTTCTCTTCAGCATAAGTGAAGAATATGGAGCAATTCCGGCACAACATCTTCCTGGCAGCATTTCAAGATTTCGTCTGGAATGTCATCTCTTCCTGGTGCCTTACCAGAGGCAAGCAATTTCAGGGCCTTGAGTAGTTCTCCTTCTGTTGGTTCTTCATCGAGTTCCTCTAGAACAGGCAGCTGTTCGATGGTGTTGAGTGCTGTTTGTGAGACTTGGTTTTCTCTAGCATAGAGCTCAGAGTAGTGCTCTACCCAGTGCTTCATTTGGAGTTCTTGGTCTTGTATGATATCTCCAGCTATGGATTTCAGGAGAGCAGACTTCTTCTGGACAGGGCCGACAGCCAGCTCGATGCCTTCATACATCCTCTGATGCTGCCAGTGTCTGCTGCTGTTTGGATCTTTCTGCATAGCTCCATCCAATAGTCATTGGCACAATGGGAGGCTGTTGCCTGGACTTTGCTGTGGGCAAGGTACACTGCTTCTTTGGTTTGGTCGCTAGGAGATGCTCTGTGGGCCACTAGCACTCTGTTTCTCTCATCAATGATGGGTATCATGGTTTGAGAGCATGCTTCAAACCAGTCTGCTGATTTCCTTGTTTTATTTCCAAAGCAGGACATTGCAGATGCATGGATGTTGTCTCTGAAGTGCTCCCATCGCTCTTTTGCACTTGTGGTTGGAGGTTCCATGAGAAATCCCTGGACTGCAGTTCTAAATTCACTGACTCTCTCCTGTATACAAGTTTTGCAGACATCAATACATGGTCTCCCAGTCTTCTTTGAGCAGTGGATCCTCTTGACTTGGAGCTTCACTTTACTGCAGACTAGAGAATGGTCTGTGTCACACTTGGCACTCTGATGGCTTTGGGTGATCCTAATGGTTGACAGATCTGAGTGTTTGGTGAGGACCATGTCAAGCTGGTGCCAGTGCTTGGACCTGGGGTGGCGCCATGACACCTTGTGCTGAGGCTTGCAGTTGAAGAAGGTGTTCATGATGCACAGACTGTGGTGGCAGCAGAGCTCTAACAGGCATTGACCATTCCTGTTGATCTTACCGATGCCAAAGTGTCCCAGGCAGGTAGGCCATGAGATGTAATCTGCTCCTACTCTGGCATTGAAATAGCTGAGGATGAACAAGAGCTCTGTGTTGGAGACTTGGCTGATGGCAGAACTCAAGTCGTCATAGAATATGTCTTTGGCTTCTTGGGATGATGTCAGTGTGGACGCATAAGCACTAATCAGTCTTACTGGTCCTACAGAAGTCTGGAGCTGCAGATTGGCAATCCTTTCAGAGCATGTGTCTTCTGTTGGTGGACCCACAGCATTCAGTAGTGCATTGCGAATAGCAAATCCAACGCCATGCTCTCTTCTGGCACTGGTGGGTTTTCCTTGCCAAAAGAACATGTAGTTATTTTCTTGGATGGATCCTGATTCTGGAAGCCTTGTCTCCTGAAGAGCAACAATGTCCATCTGCAGTCTGTTCAGTTTGGAGTCAATCACGGCTGTCTTCCAAGTATCGTCTACATCTTGTAGGTTGCCTGTGACACCAGGCATCATCATCCTGACGTTCCAGGTGCCCAACTTTAGGGCAAGATGTTTTCTTCTAGTAGCTCGTGGTGTAGGGTTTATCAATCTACTTTTCAATTTGACCCTAAACTGCACACACCCAGTGCAGTTAGCGGACTGTAGCGGGGCTGCCCAGCTTGAGGTAGGTGATAGCTGCCCAGTGAGACTACGATGGCCTCTCCCACAGACAGAAGCAACCCCTGGCGCCTAGCTCTTCACCAAACAAGCATGAGGCTTATGACTGGTAACTGTTGCTTCCCGTGTTGTTTCCGCCACTTGAAGCAAGCAGCGTTGGAGTGTCCTCTCCAGAGTGCAAAGCCTGGGTATAGCATATGGAGGATAAGGTGTCACCCAAGCACCCAGTCCCCCCTCTCCATGTTGTTGGGGTGGTCCAGTGGAAAGGTGAGAGCTGATACAATTGGTTCCAACTTCGTCGCAGGAGCTGCCAAGATGAGGATGCTTGCATCATCAGGTTGCCTGACGGGGCCTCACTCCAGTGATTTTTCATTCAGGGTTCACTCCCCTAGCCTTTGCGTGGAATGCAAAACTTACAAGGCAGCAGGTGGGTTTGGTTTTGGAGTCACCTTCTCCTAGCCTTTGCCTCTGATAGCAAACCCTACAAGGCAGCAGGGGGCTGCAGTTTAATGTCTTGCCCAGGACACCTAACTCATAAACAGCCTATCATATCCCATGATAATGAAATGTGCTTTGAGTGACATGCAAACAATCATTTTACAGGTGTATTGTTCAGTTGTACCATCAAGATGTGACAAAAGAAAGAGCATGAAGTGAGAAAATGAGCAGTGTTTCTTAGAGGTCTTAAAATATGCCAGTCCATCTAAAAAAAATGAATATCTTGAAAAAGTTAATTTTTTGTAATTTATTTCAAAAAGGTAAACCTTCAGTTATTCTATATTCATTACAAGTAAACTGATTTTTTTCAATACTTTTTTGTTTTAATTTTAAGGATTATGGCTTATAGATCATGAAAATCAAAAATCCAGTATCTCAAAATATTAGAATATTTCATTTGGAGCTTGAGTAAAACAGTATAAATACCATGTATCTCTCAGTGTTGTTCAGTACAAGCAACCACAATCATTGGGAAGACTACTGACTTGACAGTCACCCAAAGATGATCATCGACACCCTCCATAAGGAGGGTAAGCCACAGAAGGTCATTACTGAAAAGGCTGGCTGAAAAAGGTGCACAAGCAACAGGGATGACCACAGACTTGAGAGGATTGCCAAGACAAGTCAATTCAAGAACTTGGGAGAGCTTCACAAGGAGTGGACTGAGGCTGGTGTCAGTGCATCAAGAGCAACCATGCACAGATGTCTTCAGGAAAGGGGCTATAACTGTCGCATTCCTAATATCAAGACATTCCTGAAGCAGAGACAATGTCAGAAGCATCTTACCTGGGATAAGGACAGAAAGAACTGGACTGTTGCTCAGGTGGTTCAAAATCCTCTTTTCAGACAAAAGTAAGCTTTGCATTTCACTTGAAACATTTTGTATTTCAGTTGAAACTTCACACTGGACTTCAAACACCTTGGATTCTGCACCTCTCCACTCTTCCTCCAGACTCTAGGAACTTGATTTCCAAACAAAATGCATAATTTACTTTCATTTGAAAAGAGGACTGTGGCAGTGGGGGCATGGTCTAGCGTCGGCTGTGAATGGTGAGGAAACAGATTGAACCAGCAGGTAACATGTGATGAGGTACAAATGTGTGAAATTACTGGCTGTCTATTAACCTGTGTCTCTGTGTGCCTTTCAGACAGTCAGGAATGAGAGATAACTGTGACACCTCATGGAGTGTGTGTGTGTTTTGTGAATGGTCACTGAAAAGTGTGCTACAATAAAAGAACTCACCTGTTCTGAAGCCTGCTTCCCATTCCTCTGTTGCCCAAATGCTGAGAATGATTCCACTGGTGCCAAAACCCAGGACTGAGGAATGAATGCCACCACGGGATCCGAACCAGTCCAAGAACTCCTCCAAATGTTTGCTGACGACCTCCAGCACCAGCAGCATGCCCTTGTCTCTCTGTCCATTGACCTGGACCGGTGCTTCTGGGCTCTGTTTGAAGCCTGGGCAGAGGATTGGCAGGTAATCTGGAGCTGGGTCCAGTCTGTGAGTGCTACAGCCAGAGTTCCTGGGGTCAGCATGCCCATCCAGCTGGTGAAGATGGGGCTGCAGGATGAAACCAATGCCTTCATCAAGCTGTTTAAGTGTGTCGTGGAGGCGAGCTTGTGGCCAACCTCACAGTGGGTGGCTTGCCTACTGTTGCTCCTGTTGGGGGAAGTCCAGTTCGCAGCTAGACAGCGCCTGGCCACCAATATGCTGGAGTACCCCCACCTGAAGCAAGCCATCTTGCAGCAAGTCGGGTATGGCCCAGAACAGCAGCGCCAGCACTTCTGCATACTGGCTAACTGCAAAGTAGGCCAGCCGTTCGCATTTGCCCAACAGCTCCAGGATGCCTGTTGACAGTGGCCTCTGGCCAGCGAGTGTGACGTTGAAGCCATCATCAAGCAAGTGACACTGGAGCAGTTTGTTGCTCAGCCATCTAGTGGGATGTCAGCGTGGATCTGGTGTCACTGAACGACGTCACTGGAGGAGGCAGTCTGACTGGCTGAGGATCATCTGATGGTGTATCCGGAAGCAAGCTCTGTTATAACTTGTGCTCTCTCTCTCAATCACCTGCACTTTCTCCTTCTCTCTCTCCTCACCCCTCACCCATTCCAGCCCCATGGAAATGGGGGCCAACTCCCCCCAAAACTCGCTCCCTGCATCCATGTCTATCCTCGTGTTTCCACTCTCCCTTCTCCTTCTGTGTCTGTCCCACCATTAACCCCCTCTCTCTTGCCACAGATGAACTCATCCATGCCCACCAGAACAGCAAACAAGCCCAGGCAGGTCTGTAGATGTGGAGGGAAGGTGGAGAATCAGTGCTTCTGCAAGGAGCCTGGGCTACTGATTCGCATTCCTGATGCACCTCAGGCTTCCCCTGATTGAGCGGGGGCATATAGGATAGCTGAGAGTATTCAAGGGTGTAAACATCAGACTTTGGTGGATTCAGGTTGTAATCAGACCTCCATACATTAAAGCCTGACTTAATGCAGGGCACTGGGAAATGCACACTTGGTGAAGGTTAAGTGTGTGCATGGTGATGTACACAAATATCCATTAATGCCCATCACTATTCATTTCCGGGGAGAAAAACATTATGTAGAGGTGGCAGTTAGTCCAAGCCTCGCCCATCCACTGATCTTGGGAACTGATTGGCCTGGGTTTAAAATATTAATGAAACAGATAGTAGTGGGTGGGTCCTGCAGTAGCACGTCACAGGGGAATCCCACCACAACTTTGGCTGGGGAGGCGGTCTGGGCATGTCTACATCAGTTCTGTGTCATGATGATGCAGAGAGTGAAGAGAGCTCTCTTCTCTCACTGGGGAATCCCTTAGGGGACTTCCCATTGGATCAGGCACATGATGAGTCTCTGAGACATGCCTTTGACCAAGTGAAAGTAATCCTCAAATCCTTCAGCCTAACTTTGCGCTTTCCTTCTAGTACTTTTCAATTATTAAGGACAGGTTGTATAGAGTGATGCAGGACACTCAAACAAAAAGAAAAGATAACACAGTTGTGGGTCCCAAAGAGCTGCAGGAAACTTTTATTCCATGTGGGTCATCATAATCCTATGGCTGAGCATATCCATCCATCCATCCATCCATCCATCCATCCATCCATCCATCCATCCATTATCTGTAGCCACTTATCCTGTCCCACAGGATCGCGGGCAAGCTGGATCCTATCCCAGTTGACTATGGGCAAGAGGCAGGGTACACCTTGGACAAGTCGCCAGGTCATCGCAGTGGCTGGGCATTTGGGACAGGATAAAACACTGAATTGTCTCATGGTCCATTTCTATTGGCCAGGGATTCACACCAATGTCCGCAGGTGGTGTGCGGCATATCGTCAATGCCAGCTGGTGAATCCAGTGGCCACACCAAAAGTGCCATTGCACCCTTCCCATTGATTGAAACCCCCTTTGAAAGAATTGGCATGGATCTCTCTCCAGCCATTAGATCGATCTGCATGCAGGTATCACTTTGTATTAGTCATTGTGGATTATCCTGAATCCAGTGAAGAAATCCTGACTGATCAAGGCACAACATTTATGTCACGCACACTGCGCAAATTGTATGAATTATTGGGGATTAAATCGATTAATACCAGTGTTAAATCATCCACAAACGGATGAGCTGGTCAAACGATTTAATGAAACACTTAAGAAAATGATTTTTGAATTCATTCATGGGGATGCTAAAAATTGGGACAAGTGGCTCGACCCTCTGTTGTTTGCAGTGCGTGAGGTCCCACAAACCTCCACTAGGTTTTCCCTTTTTGAACTGCTGTACGGGCACAAGCCCCGTGGTGTCCTAGACATCATTAAAGAAAATTGAGAGGAGGGAATTTCTCAAAGTAAAAATGAAATTCAGTACATTCTTGACCTGAGAGCAAAACTCCATGCACTGAGTCGCATAACCCAGGAGAATTTGCTCCAGGCCCAAGAACGTCAAGCTCACCTGTACAACAGAGGGGCACAGCTAAGGGAATTTGCACCGGGAGATAAAGTCCTCATTTCACTGCCCACCTCAAGTTCCAAATTGCTCACCAAATTGGCAAGGGCCCTTTGAGGTCACAAGGTGAATTGGGGAGGTCCACTCCATTTGGCTTACACCAATTTGTCATCCTTCCTTTTGGGTTGTTTGGGGCTCCAGTGACATTTCAGCATCTCATGGACTGAATTCTCCAGCCCCACAATGCGTATGTGGTGGCCTACTTAGATTATATAATAATTTATAGTAATGATTAGGAGCGGCATCTACAATATCTGAGGGTGGTTCTGAGGTCGCTGAGGTGCACTGGGCTCACAGCAAACCCATAGAAGTGTGCAATTGTATGGGTGGAAATATGGTATCTGTGCTTCCACTTGGGTCATGGGTAGACATGTCCCCAAATTGATAAGACTGCAGCGATTGCGGCCTGCCCACGACCTAAAACCAAAAAGGGGGTGAGGCAGTTCTTGGGGCTGGCTGGCTATTATAGGCGGTTCATGCCTAACTTTTTGGACGTCACTAGCCTGCTGACTGACCTCACTAAAAAGGGGGCGACAGATCCAGCCCAGTGGATGGAACCATGCAAAAGGGCTTTTGCTCAGGTAAAGGCAGTGGGGAGTGCAACAGTGTGGGGGCCCACTGTTGCATTCTCCTGACTTTTCTCTCCCTTTTGTTTTACAGACCGACATGTTGGACAGAGGGCTGGGGGCCATTTTGTCCCAGGTGGTGGAGGGAGAGGAGCATCTGATGCTGTACATCAGCTGCAAACTCTCCATGTGAGAGTCAAAGCACAGCACAATAGAGAAGGAGTGTCTGGTTATTAAGTGGGCAGTCCTCACTCTCCCCTACTACTGTACCTGCGAGGATGCCCATTCACCCTCTTTTCCGACCATGCCTTGTTCCAGTGGCTCCACCGCATGAAGGATACCAACGCGCAGATCACTCATTGGTATCTGGCCCTTCATCCCTTTAAATTCAAGGTGATTCACAGGCTGGGGGCACAGATGTTGGTGGCAGATTACCTCTCCCACTGGGGGGAGGGGAGTCAGCAGCAGGCTGGCCGGCTCCCCGGCCTGAGTCTAATGGTGGGGGTATGTGGCAGCAGGTGCATGATCGAGCGTTGGCTGTGAATGGTGAGGAGGCAGGTTGAACCAACAGGTAACATGTGATGAGGTACAAATGTGTCAAATTACTGGCTGTCTATTAACCTGTGTCTCTATGTGTCTTTCAGACAGCCAGGAATGAGAGATAGAGAGAGCTGTGACACCCTGTCGCTTGTGTGTGTTTTGTGAATGGTCACTGAAAAGTGTGATAAAATAAAAGAACTCACCTGTTCTGAAGTCTGCTTCCCGTTCCTCTGTTTCCCAAACACTGAGAACAAGTAGAAGGACTTTGGATGATCATCTACTGGACAACTGTCCAATCAGCAGTCTTCCCAATGATTGTGATTGCATATACTGAACTAGACCAAGAGATACACGTATTTATACTGTTTTACTCAAACTCGAAATGAAAGATTCTAATATTTTGAGATACTAGGTTTCTGATTTTAATGAAGTATAAGCCATAATGATCAAAATTGTAACAAAAAAGGCTTGGAATACTTCACTTTACATGTGCTGAATATAGAAGATATGAAAGGTTACCTTTTTGAATTAAAAAACAAACAAAAACTTTCACGATATTCTAATTTTTTGATCTGCGATTTCTGATCATAAAAACAAAAATAGCTGATTCATTTCTGTTACTGACAGGAAGCTATAATGTTAAAGTCTTGTCAAAGTCACTCAGATACTTACATTTGCCCATTTTTCCTGCTTCCAACACATCAACTTTGAGAACTGACTGTTCGCTTACTACCGTATATGTCTCTCCCCATGACAGGTGCCATTGTAACAACTTAATCAATATAATATAAGTGTTTTTCATTTTATGGCTGATCAGTGTATAGTTTCATGCTGATACAGACAGTCGCTCAACCTTCAACAAACATTCAATACACTTCAGTCAGTACAAATTCACTCTTTGAATTAAAATTAGCAGGTGAACACTACTATACCTGAACATGTTTTGGTGCATTGCTTTATTGTATTTATTTTTACAGGTATAGCGCGACCCTCTTTGACATCAGCATTATATTTCGGGTCCTTCCTGTGCCTTGTGTGGTGTTGGATACTGGACTACTCTCTTGATCTGCTCCATTTTAGCACATTGTGTATAATGATGTCTATATTTAGTGGTGGACATATTCTGGTGCTCTACCTCTATCAGCTACCTCTGTTTCAACAACTCATCCCTCCTGAGGACATTTATGCAAGGTATTGTGGCATCAATAGAATGTCACTGACTGTGAATATACTAATTATGAATATGGTAGAAAAATGGATATTTTTCTGGAATCATATTTTTGTGCTTGTAGATCTTTTTTTTCTTCCTTACTTCCTTATGTCTTTGTTTCTTAGGCTGTTTGGCATGACTGCATTCATCCACACAAACTCATCAGAGCCATATAGTCTGGGCTTGCATCCAGATATGACCTGGCCAATGATAATAAACCCTCTGTTACTGCTAGTACTCTACTACACGCTGGTGGCTCTTCTACAAAAATGGGCTCTTACAGCTACAGAGGTACTTAATTTTAAAAAGCAGGAAGAATTAACAATCTAACAGGCATGACAGTTGATGGATAGCTGCAAACTCCTTTCCAACACAGGGCATGATGATATAAACAGCACACAGCACTTAGTTATAGACAAACATATTTGATCAATTGTATTGAACACTGACCACAAGTTCCTTTCCTGACCATAAGTTAATTTTGTGCTGATGCTTGTTTGCCACTTTGACCTCTGGGGAAGTAATATATATATATATATATATATATATATATATATATATATATATATATATAATCAGTTATTCCATGAAATTGAGTCGTACATCAGCTGATCGCCGACGAGGCACGTAGCACTGAGTTGGCTATAAGCCATGTACGATGAGATTGAGTGGAATAACTGTTTTATTATATCCACATTCACTGGATTTTGAAAAACAGAGCATTTTTATTTTTTGCAAGTTCAATATACAGTGGGGAAAATAATAATTTTATCCCTTGCTGATTTTGTAAGTTTGCCCAGTTACAAAGAAATGAGCAGTCTATAATTTTTATGGTACTTTTATTTTAACAAATAGAGACAGAATATCAACAAAAAAAAGTCCAGAAAATAAAACACATATAAATGTTATAAATTCATTTGTATTTGATCGAGTGAAATAAGTATTTGGTCCCCAAGCAAAACATGACTTAGTACTCGGTAGAGAAACCCTTGTTGGCAAGCACAGAAATCAGACATTTCTTGTAGTTGTTCACCAGGTTTGCACACGTCTCAGGAGGGATTTTGGTCCACTCCTCTTTACAGATCCTCTCCAAATTCTGAAGGTTTTGAGGCTGTTGCTTGGCAACTTGAAGTTTCAGCTCCCTGCACAAATTTTCTATAGGATTAAGGTCTGGAGACTGGCTAGGCCACTCCATGACCTTAATGTACTTCTTCTTGAGCCACTCCTTTGTTGCCTTGGCCGTATACACTACCATTCAAAAGTTTGGGGTCACTTTGAAATTTCCTTATTTTTGAAAGAAAAGCACTGTTCTTTTCAATGAAGATCACTTTGAACTAATCAGAAATACACTCTATACATTGCTAATGTGGTAAATGACTATTCTAGCTGCAAATGTCTGGTTTTTGGTGCAATATCTATATAGGTGTATAGAGGCCCATTTCCAGCAACTATCACTCCAGTGTTCTAATGGTACAATGTGTTTGCTCATTGCCTCAGAAGTCTAATGGATGATTAGAAAACCCTTGTACAATCATGTTAGCACAGCTGAAAACAGTTTAGCTCTTTAGAGAAGCTATTGAGGTATTTCACCTGACGTCACAGGGTCACGTGACGCCCCGGTGTCCGCCATTTTGAATGTCAAGCTACATACTAATGCTGCAGACAGAGAGGGAGAACCAGCTTGAAAAAAAACATTTTACAGACACCTAGAATAGATTAATTTGTCAGTAAGCACTCTATAAATAACTATGGTGTTTGCTTGTTGTGCTGTGGGCTGCCACAACAGACAGGGACAGCGTGCAGGACGCTCCTTTTACCGGTTTCTAGTGATGGGAATTTCGGCTCTTTTTTGGGAGCCGGCTCTTTTGGCTCTTCTTACTATCAGGAGCTGGCTCTTTCGGCTCCCAAACGGCTCCTGAGATTTTATTTTTGATTTAATTGCTGCAATTAACTAGTTAATTAATTACATTATTATTTATATTTTATCAATAGGATGTTTTCCATTTTATTTTTTAGCTTTTGTAGCCATTGTAAAGCTTTGTAAAGTATAGCAGTGTAACAATGTTCTAGCTATAAGGACAAAAAACTAATTCGGCTCCCCAACTCGGCTCCCACCGAAGAGCCGGCTCCCGTCATTCACTTCAAAGAGCCGGCTCTTTGAACCGGATCGTTCGCGACCGACACATCACTACCGGTTTCCTACTGACCCAGACAAGAGGGCCAAATGGATTGCAGCTGTGAAGAGACAGGATTGGGAGCCAACAGTGTACTCCAGACTTTGCAGTGATCATTTCATTTCAGGTTAGTTTATCAGTTAACGCAATTTTGATAAAATATATAGCAAAAAGTAAATGGGTCAGTGTTTGTTAACCCATCTGAGCAGTGAAACAAGGCAGTGTTAATTTGTCTAGGGTTGCATGTAGCAGACATCAGACATAAAACGCAATAACAGAGGCTAGAAAGAAACGGGACACAGAAATAAATAAACAGGGCTCCATACCAAGGCTGGGTGCAGTGTTTGTGATAAAAGACAGATCCAATTTAACACAAATCACAGCTTACTTTCTTGTTAAAATGTGCAAAGGTCTCCACCATCTCATACCGCCTTGCACTGAAGGACTTAAGCGTGCCGTCCAAAATGGCTGCGTCACGTGACTTGGTCACGTGGGTGAAATACCTCCATAAAACTGACCTTCCTTTGAGCAGATTGAGTTTCTGGAGCATCACATTTGTGGGGTCGATTAAATGCTCAAAATGGCCAGAAAAATGTCTTGACTATATTTTCTATTCATTTTACAACTTATGGTGGTAAATAAAAGTGTGACTTTTCATGGAAAACACAAAATTGTCTGGGTGACCTCAAACTTTTGAATGGTAGTGTATTTTCGGTCATTGTCATGCTGGAAGACCCATCCATGACTCATCTTCAGTGCTCTGACTGAGGGAAGTAAGTAAGTAAGTAAGTAAGTTTAATTTGTATAGCACATTTAAACACAGCATACACTGACCAAAGTGCTGTACAGAGTCAGTATTTAAAAGACAAATGATCAAAATAAAAATAAAAATAAATAAATAAAATAAAACTATAATAATAACAACAATAACAATAAGCTGGTGGTTAAGGAAAGGCCAAGGAGTAGAGATGGGTTTTTAGCCTAGATTTAAAGGCAGAGATGGAGGGAGCAGATCTGATGTCCAGTGGGAGCTGATTCCAGAGGCGTGGAGCAGCAACAGAAAAAGCTCTGTCACCTCTCTGCTTCAGCCGCGAGCGAGGTACATGAAGAAGCCCTGTGTTAGAGGATCTTGGAGACCTTTGGACTGAGTGGGGCTGTAAAAGGTCATTGATGTAGGCTGGGGCCAGCCCACTGAGTGCTTTAAAAACAAATAATAAAACTTTAAATTGTATTCTGAAAAAGACTGGGAGCCAGTGCAAGGAGGCCAGAATGGGAGTGATGTGCTCACGTCTCCTGGTGCCAGTTAAAAGACGTGCAGCTGCGTTTTGGACCAGCTGTAAACGTCTAAGTGAGGTTTGAGGGAGGCCAAGATAAAGGGAATTGCAATAATCCAGTCGTGATGTGATAAAAGCATTGATGACCATTTCAAGATCGTTATGAGATAGGAAGGATTTGAGGCGGGAAATCACTCTGAGTTGGTAAAAACTATTTTTGACCACAGTGCTAATCTGTTTGTCAAAACAGAGATTGGAGTCAAGGAAGACACCCAGGTTTCTGGCTGAGGGTGTGACATGAGGAGTGAGGTGACCTAAATCATTCACTGTAGTGCATCTTGCCTTGGAGGGACCAAAAATAATGACTTCAGTCTTGTCACCATTTAGCTGGAAGAAGTTGTTAGCCATCCAATTTCTGATGTCTTCAAGACAGACAAGGAGAGATTGGATGGAGTCCCTAGATTTTAAGGGCAAATACAATTGTGAGTATTGTGAGTATAAAAGGAGGTTCTCTTCCAAGATTTTACGGTACATGGCCCCATCCATCAGCCCCTCAATGTGGTGAAGTTGCCCTGTACCCTTAGCAGAGAGAAAGCCCCAAAGCATAATGTTTCCACTTCTGTGCTTGACAGTGGGGATGGTGTTCTTGGGATTGTATTCAGCATTTCTGTCCTTCCAAACACGATGAGTTGAGTTGATGCCAAAGAATTCAATTTTGGTCTCATCTGACCACATTACCTTCTCCCAAGCCTTCTCTGAATCATTTAGCTGGGCTGCCAACTCTCACGCAATGAGCGTGAGACACACGCATTTGATTGTCTTCACATGCTCACACGCCATACCTCCGATTTCTCATGCTAGAAAAAAATCTAGTTTATCTGTCTGATCTCGGCCAACCACTTGCGATTGATCAATTACGCCTTATGCACAGCTAAACAGGCAGAGAGGTGTTCCGTTCTGTACACACTCCCCTATGGTAGGTGGCGCATCTAATAATGCTGCACTCGCCGGAAGTTGGATAATTGCCTACTGTCAATTTAGAGGAAGAGGAGAGAGAAGAAGGTATCCGAGTTGAAGACGGGTGTCTCAGACAGGTTTGTACATATGCACACCAATGTGTGGTGTTACTGGCGTAATTATGAACTTATATAAAGTTTCTTAATCGTTTTAGCCTATAAGTGTTATGAGAATATTTAATGCCATATCGAGAGCTGTGTACTAGGCATGCTAAATCATTATAGGCCGCCTGCCGTGCCACAGCCTCTATCTTCCCCAACAAGCAGCACGGGAGAGCACCTCCTTAGCACACGTTTATTAAGGCGCATTTTTAGTTTGTTTACTGTATGTTATCATACTTTATGACTTTATTTGAAGCCATATTGGAAATGTTGTAAAATAAAGCAAGTAAGAGATAATATTACAAATGCAAGAAGAGCCATTAGCCACCATACCTATTGTTTATTTACAGTGTATTTATTTTTAATTATTTATGATGTATGTAATTGCTCAGTTAAAGTAAATAAAGCATGGTCACCTGTAATATCAAAGAACTTGAACTTGTGAATAATTAAAAAAAAAAGACAGAGAACAATATACTGAGGAGACAGGGTTTCAAAGAGGGCAAGACAAGTAGAGAATATTTGTCAGATAACAGGCCCTGACGAATGCTCTATTACTAATAAGAAACATAGATTAGAAATAAATTAATAAGAAATATATTAATATAGCTTATTTAAGTATGACCAAAATTTTTAAGCCCAACTTTGTGTGCACATTCCCACCTATGGCCAAGGTTCAGCTTTTTGTGTTTCAATACTGTTCAAACTTAATCATTTTAATGTTTCTTGTAGCACATGCACATTTTGCTTACTGTTTAAGCATTTTATTTGTTCTTTTGCTGTTGATATTTTTACCCATGCCAATCTTCTGCTGAACCCAGTGGTGGGGAAAGCCCTTAAATGCATAATGAATAGTCAGTGAGGGACAATCTTATTTTTTGCAACAGTTATTAAAAACTTAACATTTAGTTTCAATTCAGAAGGTGTTTAGGCTTAGCTGATGAAATATTTTCAAACATGAACTTGCCTTTAAATCTGAAACACAGGTCTATAGGGCTACAGGAACATTGGCAGTCATCTGTAGTTTTCTAGTGTGGGGGCTTTTAAGCCAAAACTTGGTGCTTTTTTTGGCCACAAGCTGAAGGCCTGGCAAGTCAGGGTGTGTAAGAATGTAGGTATGGCACAGCAGGCCACTCCAAAAATCCACCAGAATGCAGGAACATCTACTAAATCCAAAATCTCAACACCCCCCCCCCCCCCCCCCCCCCCCCCCATTGTCCATCTCCAGCTGGACGACCCACAAACAAAACACCAGAATGCAGGGGGACAAGTGAATATCAAACTGAATACAAAATTCCCACTTACTGCATGGTGTGCGGAAAAATTTTGCCGTCGACCCCCCCCCCCCCAAAAAAAATCTCACTCCAAGGAATTTCAAAAAGTTGGCAGCCCTGCATTTAGGTGCACACTGGCAAACTTCAGATGGGCCTGTACATATGCCTTCTTGAGCAGGGGGACCTTGCGGGCACTGCAGGATTTCAATCCATTATGGCATAGTATGTTACCAGTGATTTTCTTGGTGACTATGGTCCCAGCTGCTTTGAGATCATTAACAAGCTCCTCCTGTGTAGTTCTGGGCTGATCCCTCACCCTTCTCATGATCATCCTTATCCCATGAGGTGAGATCTTGCATGGAGCTCCAGGCCGAGGGCGATTGATGGTCATTTTGTATTTCTTCCATTTTCTAATAATTGCACCAACACTTGACTCCTTCTCACCAAGGTTCTTACTGATGGTCTTGTAGCCCATTCCAGCCTTGTGCAGGTCTACAATCTTGTCCCTGATGTTCTTTGAAAGTTCTTTGGTTTTGCCCATGGTGGTGGAGAGGTTGGAAGAGGTTGATTCTGTTGACAGGTGTCTTTTATAACCATAACAAGTAGAAATTAGGAGTACTTTCTTAAAGTGACAGACTAATCTGTGTGCCTCATGGGCACATACAGTAACCGGTCTGTGGGAGCCAGAATTCTTGCTGGTTTGTAAGGGATCAAATACTTATTTCGTTCGAGCAAATGCAAATGAATTTATAACCTTTATATAATGTGTTTCTTCTGGACTTTTTTGTTGATATTTTGTCTCCATCTGCTAAAATAAAAGTACCATAAAAATTATAGACTGCTCCTTTCTTTGTAACTGGTCAAATTTACAAAATCAGCAAGGGATCAAATAATATATAACACCGGTGAGAATAGTTCTATGCAAGGTTGAATACTCAATCTTCAAATCTATCCAATGCAATCATGAAACAGTGGCAGTGCTGACAAGTTGGAGCTTCAGTGCTGCATCAGCAGAGCTGTCCATTCTTTTGCGACAGTTCCTTTTTCTTATTGTCTACTCTTCTGTCAATTGCTTGGAGTTGACAGAAATCAATGTTGGAGGATCATTAACAAATTCCAGATTTTCTACATGTACTGTAGCTGCCTATTTCATAAGGATTAGTGTTGAGCTGCTATACACCAGTGGCCATTGCTTGTTACAGTTGACCCATTTCTCCCCTTTTAGTACCACTTGATATACAGTGCCTTGCAAAAGTATTCAATCCCCTTAAAATTGATCAGATTTGTCTGGATTACAAGTGACACACACACACATACACTTCCAACTAGCTCCAACCAGTATATTTCATTGCAGACTGTAGTACCCTTGTGAGGAGTGCTGGGACACAATCACTGAGACTGGCGGGTATGGTACTATGGCACCTTTATTTAAGCTTTTCAGCTTTCAAAGAGTTACTCTGACTCACGCTGAGACACACACACAGCACATTAATTACCCACAGGTGCGATCACTTTGCTATTCATCTTTCCTGGCTTCGCTCTCCAATCACAAATCCGGTGCTCAACCATGCTCCTGCTGCCATACACCCTCACCACCCAACTTAGGTCTGGGAGCTGTCCGGCCTGCAGCTGACTCCTCCCATGATGGGAGAGGTAATCCGCTAACACCATCTGATCCCCTGGCCTGTGGACCATCGAGAACTTAAAAGGCTGCAGAGCTAGATACCAATGAGTGATCCACATGTTGGCATGCTTCATGCGGTGGAGCCACTGGAGCAGGACGTGATCTGAGCAGAGGGTGAAAGGCCATCCCAGCAGGTAGTACCAGAGGGTGAGGACCACGTGCTTGATGGCCAAGCACTCCTTCTCAATGGTGTTGTACTTGGCCTTCCACATGGAGAGCTTGCGGTTTATGTATAGCATTAGGTGCTCCTCCCCCTCCACTGTCTGGAACAAAACAGCCCCCAGCCCTCTGTCTGACGCATCAGTCTGCAAAATTAAAGGGAGAGAGAAGTCAGGGGAGTGTAAAAGTGGCTCACCACACAGTGCAGCTTTTACCTGGGTGAAGGCCTGTTGGAACAGCTCCATCCACTGGACTGGATCTGGTGCTCCCCTTTTTAGTGAGATCAGTCAGTGGGTTGATGACATCTGAATAATTAGGCATGAACCTATGATAGTTGCCAGCCAGCCCCAGGAACTGTCTCACCCCCTTTTTGGTCTTGGGCCATGGGCAGGTCACAATTGCTGCAGTCTTGTCAATTTGGGGATGCACCTGCCCATGACCCAAGTGGAAGCCCAGATACCATACTTCCACATATCCAATCACACACCTCTTTATGTTAACCGTGAGTCTCGCATGCCTCAATGACCCTAGCACAGCCCTGAGGTGTTTTATGTGCTGCGGACAATCATTTCTGTATATAATAATGTCGTCAAGGTCAGCTGCAGCAAAGGTGGCATGTGGGCAAAGGATTTTGTCAATGAGCTGTTTAAATGTTGTGGGAGCCCTAATAACCTGAATGGAAGGGTGATGAATTAATGCAAGCCAAATGGGGTTGAAAAGGCCATTTTTTCTCAGGATAGGGAGTCAATTCGATCTGCCAGTATCCCTTTGTCAGATCCAGTGTTGAATAAAAATGAGCTGCGCCTAACCGATTGAGCAGTTCATCAATGTGAGGCATTAGCTATGCATCAACTTTAGACACCAAATTGACCTTGCGATAGTCCACACAGAACTGAACTGGGGTAGGTTTCCCGATAATGTTGCCCTTTAGGGCTAAAGAGCAAGTTGAGAGACGATCTGAAGCAATGAACGTTGTCTCTGTACATGGTTTTCCCAAACTCACTCGTCAGAAGGAGTCTGAAGAACAACATTACGAAGAGAGTCTTTGCAGTGTGTGTCTCCAATATAGGCATTAATAGTTGCTAAATCCAGTCAATGAGGTAACATGGTGTCCGTCTTTTACCAAAAAACAATGAAATATAAAGTGTTTAAAACAGGCTAATATATTGTATCGTCATTAAGCATTACATATATAATGTGGTACTTAATGATTGAAACTATTTTACATTTTTGGGCAATTTTTTTTTATTCCAAGCGTGTTATTTTTTAATTAAATGAATAAACATTCACATGAAAGAATGAGCAAATAATAAACTAAATAATTAAGTAAATGTGCTCCTGTGCTTGCTCATTTCACTGTTACCCAAACATGCAGTCAGGATTACTTCAACTGTTATCCACAATGCCAAGTTAACAAATGTTCTTCCTTATCTGTGTGCACACGCGTGAGAGAAAGAGACTGACTTTTATGATCCTTTATTTTACAAAAGTCATGTTACACAAAAAAATCAGGGTGAATAAATAAATATTTAAAAAATCATTTTACATAAATTAGGCTAAATATACCAGTACACAGTGTGAGTTGTAGTGATTCTGTTAATATAAGTTTCGTGTAAAACAAAATTCTTCTTCCTCTACAGAACACACAGCCTCCTCACAACACCACACTGCCTTAAACAGTTCCAAATCGCCCATGCTCTTATAAAAAATCAATCAAAACTCTGGATTTAATCAGTCTGGAGAAAATTCTTTCAGGGTCATAGTCTGTGCTTTGTGCAATTCTGTTTTTTTCTGCTTAAATAGATTGGTCATGCCAAAATGGCAAGGATAAAATTAACCAGCTGACACCTGAATCTGTTTTTCCTGACATATTTAAAAGCAAAAATAAAAAGCCGAAAGGTAAAATTCACATCAAATGATCTTAAAATGTTCTGAAACAAATAAAACCATGACTGCAACCTGAAACAATGTAAAAAGGCATGAAAAACAGTTTCTCTCAGAGAACAAAAGGGACATTCATGTGTGACCTCAGGGTTTAAAATGGAGATAAAGGAATTCACAGACCCTATACCATGTAAAATCCTCCACTGGAGGTCAGCAACCTTCTTGGCTAATGGTGGTTTGTACAATGCCCTCCACTCTGGTTAAAGATCATCATTAAAACCAGGTACACTTCTCCATGGGGTGTCCATCCGCCCACTCAATTTTTTCTTATTTTAAACTTTAACACAAGCCCTGTCCAGCAGTTTACCTGATACAGTTTGACAGTTCATTTCTTTCTCACCCTTGCATTTCAGAAGGGGACCCCCACACCCGTCTAGGTCTGGAGCGATATTCAGCTGGGGAAAAGGTTCCTCCTCTGCGGGACCACTCTCACTGTTTTTATCATCCATCAGCTGAACTTACTCCTCTGGTGTTAGCATGGACCTCCAGCGATGTAGGAGCTGACTGGTGACATGCGGGGACTGTAGTCCTATACGCACTGCCAGATCCTCCGCTCTTGACAATTCTTTCCCTGCGATCTCCACCAGCTGCCGGAGTGTCACGATCCTTGAAGAGACCAGAGACCTGGACAGTGTGGGAGTAGTCCCACCAGAGATGTCCAGGCATCCACCAAAGATCAGGGGCTCTTCCAGTAGCCAGTGTAATGTCCTACGTTCCTTGTACTGTTTTTTGAAACAGTTGCAGATTTTAAAAAGTCCACAATAAAAAATGGGTAACCCAGTAATGTCCAACATTCTCATGTCAATTAAAAACAAGGTTCTGTTTAATCCCAGCCTTCCCAGTGCACAACAGTCCATAAGCTGGTGCACTCCACTCTAGATTTCTGGGTCCAGCAAGGAGTCGCTGTATGAACTGGAGTTGAAAGGCTGCAGTTCTACTACCAAGCTGGACTAGCCCTTGCCCTCCCTCCTCCTTGGGCAGATGAACAACAGTCTGAGCAATCCAGTGTAGACCATCCCAGAAGAAGTCCACTAACAGGGCCTAGATGTTTGCTAGCAGGTTTAGTGGCGGATCCATGCATGCCAGCTTGTGCCAGAGGGATGACACTGCTAAGTTGTTTATGACCAGTGTTCGCCCCCTGCAGGACATTTTTGGGACCAGCCGCTTCCACTTGCCGAGTCTATCCTTGACCTTTTTCGACAATGCCGTCCCAGTTTTTTATTTAAAAACTCAGGGCTACCCAGGTGGACACCCAAGTACTTAAAACCACCCAGTAGTGTCGGCTGCTCTCCTCCCCACTTCCCAACTAAAATGGCTTCACTTTTGGCCCAGCTAACTTTAGCAGATGATGAAATAGCAAAGTATTTTAAAGGTGCCCTTCCACCAAAAATGTTTAATACTGGCTCTTTTTGAAATACCATAGTTCACTCCGAGTTGCATATGCATGCTGCATGTGAAAATGTAATTCTACTCCCATTCCCTGTATTAGCTTATGAAAGAAAATAGTCAGAAAAACGAGCGGCTCAGAAAAAGCCATACGAAGTTACGTCACTTCGAAAATTAGTAATCATGGCCTCACCCACTTTGGCTTGTGACCGCCCACGGGAAGAAAGTTTGGATTTAAGCGTGAGGAGAGATAGCAGAGCCCATCTCATCAGTAGCTAATGAAGAGGACCTAACAGCAAGCTGAAAACATGTCTGGACAAGTTCGTGCCTGTGTTATTTAACGAAGAGGACCTAACAGCAAGTTGAAAGCATGTCTGAACAAGTTCATGCCTGTGTTATTTGTGGCAGTAACACATCAACGCTGCATGATTGGGGAGGCTGGGACTTCCCCTGCGCAAGTTACGAGCATTCAAAGTCGGGCTGGAGTCGCCGACAGAAACAAAACCTAAGTGGAGCACCGCGGCTCGCCTCGGGGCGAATTACGTCCCGAGGCACGGGGCTAACCTACCCTGGCAGTGCTGGTTCGTTGGGGAGAGGGCAGAGGTCGCTGGCTGCCAAGTTTGGGGAGGCTGGGACCTCCCCTGCCCGAGTTACAAGCGTCACAAGTCGGGTTGGAGCCGCCGACAGAAACGAAACCTAAGCGGAGCAACGTTGCAAGATAGAAGAGCTGAAGAAGAAATGGTTGGAATTTATCTTTGGAACACCACCAGCGAAGTATAACACAACGTTAGTACTGTGTTCTGATCATTTCAACCACAGTGACTTTTCAAACTTCGGTGCCTTCAGTAGTGGTTTTGCTTCGAGGTTGTTTTTAATGGATCTGTACCATCAAGACGATTGACCACCAGCTCACAAGCTGTAAGTAAAACATGAACTTTTTCTTCGAAGGTTTTTCTTACAAAATAGCATGTTCATATTCTTCATGTTAGCATGCATAACATGGTCACAAGTTAGGCAGGGATGAGAGTTTTCTGCTTTTCGGTGGATTTCCGCTTTTTCTGAGTAAAAAACGACCTTTTTATATTATGCCAAATCCGTTGAGAATTTTTTTAAAATTAATTTCAGGGGGTTGGGGTATGTTCCTTCATGCTATTCAAACTTTATTAACTCCAACAATGTTTACACATTATTTGTAAGTCGCCATCTTTAGTCTCGTTTAAATCTCGTTGAATGTGATGTAAAATTTGTGTTATCTACATTGTTATTGGTCAAAATATCGATGTCGAGACCATAATAGCCAATCAAAACAGTTTTTACAAAGACATCCACATCCGCTTGTTCTGACCCACTGGAGGTAGCGTCACAGTGCTGTTAGCCAATCAGAGGTAGGGTTGCCACCTGTGTCTGACAGAAATCCTGGACATTTCGACCATCCAATCGACCTTTTTGCTTGTAAGCAACGGCGCCCTTCACACATCTAACCCAAGACAAAAATCGCCCTTCTACGCTGAAATTGTATTGCTCTAATTAGTAAAAATGACGCTTTTGCTAGTTATTTGTTTAGTTAATTGCTTTACATAATATAGCAGGTCTTCATTATTTTGGTTTATTTCCAACAGTTTTTGGTTGTGGACACCTGGGGGCAGTAGTGGGCACAGGTAAAAGGGGAATACATAATTAAATTGTTTGTTTGCTTATGTGGAATAAAAATAAATAATCTAATTTTTCATTGTATCTGAGAATACCTGAATGTAAGGTGTAGTGTCAAACAGCTTACCTGATTGCTTAGAGTGTGGTGTGTGCTTTGCTTGTGCTTGCCTGTGCCTCTGCTGCTCTTGGCTAAACAAATACATAGGAAGACATATAACTGGGCACATACAGTACATACAGGAGTAGGCAGATAAGACTATTTGGATTTCATTTAATTCACCAAAACCTTACCTAATCTTCCATTTATATTTGGTGTTTTTCTTTGCTGCTGCTATGAGTCCTGGCTGATTTTCAATGAATGTCTTGAACTCAGTACAGGACAACTGAAAGTTTAGCCTGACTTGAAGCTCAGCCTTCACCATTGCAACAGAGTCTGTTTCTTTTATCAGTCCAAGCATCCTCCATTGCCCCTTTTCCACCAAAGCAGTTCCAGGGCTGGTTCGGGGCCAGTGCTTAGTTTGGAACCGGGTTTTCTGTTTCCACTGACAAAGAACTGGCTCTGGGGCCAGAAAAACCGGTTCCAGGCTAGCACCAACTCTCTGCTGGGCCAGAGGAAAGAACCGCTTACGTCAGTGGGGGGCGGAGTTGTTAAGACCAACAACAATAACAAGACCGTGAAAGATCGCCATTTTTAAGCGACGAGAAGCAGCAGCTGTACAAACGCGAAGTCAGCCATCATCATTATTATTGTTGTTGTTGCTGCTTCTTCCGTGTTTTTGCTTTGATATTCGCGCCAAGGTTTATGCAAACGTAGCGCCGTAACTGACGTATACAGCGACGTAAGTGATGTATACAGCGACGTAATGACGTATTCAGCGATGTAATGACGTGGCTCCGCCTAGCACGGCGAGCTCGGAAAAGCAAATTGGTTCTCAGCTGGCTCGCAAGTTGAAATACACATTTTGCCCATTATGTACAAAAAACCGGGACATTCAGTGTCCCGGATTTTTTTTTTTTTTTCCGGGACAGACCATGAAAATCCGGGACAATCAGGAAAAACCGGGACAGGTGGCAACACTAATCAGAGGTAACACATTTACTGTTTGCTTTTAGCCAATCAGAGGTAACATGTTTACATGTCATGAATATTAATGAGTAAGAAATCCTGTCGTTCTCCCGCCACCCACTCCTCCACCAAACTAGAACAGCCTGAAACAGGAGAACCACAGCATTTTTTTCACTAAAACCGGCTCACAGGACATTCATTCATACTAGAGACCACCGCACAATTAATGAAAAAACGATGCAATGAGACCTTTAAAATATCAATTAAAACATTCACATCTGTCTATGTGCCCACCATCACTACCAGGTCATCTGCATATGCTGGAAGATAGAGAGAAGCATTGGAATTAGATATATTAAAACCAGAAAGTGAATTTCTTAGTTTACATAAAAAGGTTCAATTGCCAGAGTGTATTACACACCTGACAGGGAACAGCCTTGTCTAATGCCTCTGTACTTTAAAAGGGGCACATAAACCACCATTAACCTTCAGTATACTCTCAATTTCACTGTACAAAATCCTGATCATGGCTATAAAACCTGGGTTGAACCTTAAGGTTTCCAGCACCTTCCACAAGTATTCATGTTCAACCTGGTCAAAAGCCTTTTCCTGGTTAAGAAAAATGAGACCAGTCTTTAAGCCCAATAGCCTGGAGATGTCCAAAACATCACAAATTAAATGCATGTTATCAAATATAGGCATGGCAGGCACACAGTACATCTGGTCATGGTGAATGATCTGCTCCATTACCTTCATCAGTCTTGAAGCTAATGCTTTTGAAAGCAGCTTACAGTCAGTGCACAGTATTGAAACCGGGCACCAATTCTTAAGGTATGTAAGGTCTCTCTTTTTTGGCAGTAGGGTCAGGACAACCCTCCTGCAGCTCAATGGGAGCATGCCTCTCTTCATGCTATCCTGTAACACTTCTAGCACATCCTGCCCTATTACTGCCCAGGTCTTGTAGAATTCTACAGGGAGACTGTCAATGCCTGGCACTTGGCCATTCTCCATACCTTGGAGAGCTTCATGGAGCTCTCCCAGTGTCAGGTCTTTGCCCATTTCCTCTGCCACCTTCCCTGAGAGCTTCGGCAGATCATTAAGGAAGCTGTCCTCCACCATCTGTACCCTTGCCTGTTCACTGCTGTAAAGCTTTGTCTGCTTGCAAATTTCAGTGGGTTCTCATACGAGATCCCCTGATTCTGCTTGCACTGCATGTATGAATCTTTTCTGTCCATTCTTTTGCTCAAGACCAAAGAAGAACTTTGAAGGAGCATCCATCTCAGTCATGCTTTTAAAGCGTGAGTGGACCAGCGCCCCCTGTGCTGTAATGCCCAACAGGTCATTCATTGTGGCTTTTTTACTTTTGAGGGCTTCAATATGCCCTTGATCTCCTGTGGTCTCCAAACACTGGAGTTCCACTATCTTTATCTCCAGGGCTTTGAGTGATCTGATAATGTCTCTCGTAACACTGAGAGTATAGTTTTGACAAAAAACTTTTAATTGTGCTTTAGCCACATCCCACCGCTGTTGCAGAGAGCTAAAAAGTGCCTTTTCTAATTTAAAATGATTCCAAAAATAAATAAAAGACTCTAAAATAAATATCTTCTAAAAGTGCAGTGTTAAAATGCCAGTAGGCACGCCTAGATTTTACATTCTTTTTACTAATGAAACAGTGAACCATGCTGTGGTCAGAGATGCCAACTGGAACAATAAAACACTTTGTAAAATAAAGTCAGTCGATGTTTAAAACAATAAAACCAATTCAGTCTTGCCAGGGAGAGTGTGTTGTCTATAGCAGGGGCAGAGTGCGAATTACCCCACCATAATTGGGGGTACCACCATGGTCCACTATCATATCAATCCCCCCCCCCCCCCCCCCCCCGGTCCCGTCCCGTCTCATCTATGGAAGTCGGTGTCAGTAACTCAACACAATAACTCTGAACAATAATTTTTAATGTTATTAAGAAGCATGACAAACCATACAGTACTACCACAGAAGAAAAACAGCAGTACAACCTGATAACCTTCTTTGTCAGAACAAACTGGGTATCAACACTACAAATGAGTCACATACAGTATATACACACATGCAGAACAGTCCTGCTGAATGTCTTGCTCTCTTTCGTTCTGCTGTGCCTCTCCTGTCTGCTGGGAACCCATTTTCTTTATTCACATGAACAGTGTATAAAATCTAACTGCACCTACACTTGTACTGTAATTGTCTGTCGATCTTAGTGCTAATATTTACTACTTACTCTTTTAGCACCAAAAAAAAAATGCCTGATGTCTGGCCCTTTTCTTTTCCTCGTGTTTGGCCTACTGTCTCTGTGAATAAAATCAAACAGGGTACTCAGATGAAACTATGAATATCTTAAAAATAATACAAAAGGAATGTAAGTAAAAACAATAGAAAACATCCATGTACTATTTTGCCTAGGCTAGCCTACTACCTGGCTCTTTTTATGTTGCCCCCAGTCCCCAGGGGTTCTGACTGTAATTTTACATAGGCTTAGCTAGGCCTACACCAGAACTTCTTGTGCCTAATCACACACACAGGATGGGCCTATGTGCCAAATGAATTTCAGAAGGGCACAATTTATTCATGATAAAATGAGAATGGAAACATATGGAGTTCTTCTCCTTTGAAATGAGAATCGTTTCTATACCACACTGTAATAAGCTTGATTTAAATAGAGACTTAGCTTATCTTGCTAACTAACGTTGGTAACTAACGTTAACATCCATCCACTGTAGCCTTCTGGCCTCAGTGGGTAAGTAATTCAACGTATAAAGATGTGACATGAGCTGAAAGAACAAATCACTTTAATAAATGAAAGTTGTAAAATAACACATTTTCAACAGGCTAAAAGTTGGTTAGCAACTAACATTACCAATGCATGTCTTCTGCTGCAAACCATAGACTGTATAAATTGCTGCAAACCCATGGACTGTATCTGATGAATCAACTGAATACGGTGTGGACTAGAAGCTATTGCTTCTAGCGCAGGGCTTTTCAAAGTGTGGGGCGCGTCTCCCCTAGGGGGCGCCAGAGTTCTTCGGGGGGGGCGCAACGTGAGGAAAAATAAACCAGAATAAGTTACTATTGCGGACATTTAGCAAACTTCAGCTAGCCTTTGCCAGAGACAAAATGGATCGATTTTTAGTACCTAAAGCTACAGTGAGTGAGGAGACAGAGTCTGGGCCAAGCAAAAAAAAGAAGGAAGTATGACCATGATTATTTAAAGTTTGGGTTTTCATGGACTGGATCTGAAGATGCTCCACTGCCACAGTGTGTTGTCTGCCAAGAGGTGCTAGCTAACGATGCTATGAGATGTTTAAAATGTGTACAACAAGATGTTTTCAAAAAGCACAGATGTTTAAAATGTGTAAAAAAAGACGTTTTCAAAAAGCACAGATGTTTAAAATGTGTAAAAGAAAAACTAAAAATGTGTACAACAACCATTTTTTTAAAATACGAATGGAACATTAAGTATAGTAACAACAAACATTTTGGGGGGGGGCTGTTGTTTATTTGCTCTCTGCGGGGGGGCTGACTCTCCCACACTTTGAGAACCCCTGCTCTAGCGCGTTCTAGCGCTGCGGTGACTAAAAATGGTACGGTCCACAATAGGGGTGTCTGTCTGAAATCGATTTACATTAAAATGTTCCTACAATAAGAATGCCGAATGAGAGTTGGTTTGAATTATATATTCCTTTTCACAATATCAGAAAAAATATCGGACCCCCCCAAGACATATTTTTGTCTCTTTGGGGGGTACTGGGTCTTCATTGGGGGGTATAGTACCCCCCAGTACCCCCCATAATTCGAACTATGAGCAGGGGTTCTCAACCTTTTCCACTTTGAGGCCCACCTATTCATGCTTGTAACGAGTCAGGGTCCATTAAAAAAAAATCTCCAATTACTTTGGCTTATCTTTTCTATTAGAATCTAATAAGCTACTGTAAAGTGTATTAACAGAATGCAATATCACTCCCTGTTACAGATGGGACCCCAGTAATTAAATAAATGCAATAAAAAGCTGTTTTTAATTGTAGGTATTGTATTTACAACTGTATGGATGTGCCAGAAGCCAACATAAAACCATGCATGCAGGGCATTGTCAGTCAGAAGGGATTAATAATCCAGAAGTGAACTCTGTTCAATTAACACAAGAACTTATTGCCATGTTTATGTACAGCAAACAAGCAAGTTATTAAAGCCAAGAAGTATATTTAAAAAAGTGGACATAGAACCCAAGGAAAGGCAAGGCAAGTTTATTTATATAGCACATTTCATACACAAGCCCTGTGATGACCTGGCGACATGTCCAGGGTGTACCCCGCCTTTCGCCCGAAGTCAGCTGGGATAGGCTCCAGCTTGCCTGCGACCCTGTAGAAGGATAAAGCGGCTAGAGATAATGAGATGAGATGAGATGAGATTTCATACACAGTGGCAGTTCAATGTGCTTTACAGAAGTAAAAACAAAACAGTAAACAATAGAGAATAAAATTACATAAAATAAATGGGAAGAAATATAATAAGAATTAAACAATAGTAGAAATAAAATAATAAAATGAAGTAGAAGTTCAAATAGGGGGAGAAAAAGAAAAAAAAACCCAGCAGAATAAAATAGAATAAAAGTTAAGTAAAATTTGAAACATGCAGAGACTGTAAAAGTAAAGATTATAAAACATGTAAAGAAGACAATATTAATTATTTAACAGAAAGCATCTGAAAACAGCTTGGTCTTTAACCTAGATTTGAAGCTGCCAACAGCAGGAGCATTTTTAATGTCCTCTGGCAGTTGGTTCCATAGCTGCACTGCATAGTAGCTAAAAGCTGCTTCACCATACTTTGTTTTAACAACAGGTTTTAATAGTAAATTTTTCTGTTGCGATCTGGTAGATCTGATTGGGTTAGGCCGCTGCAACATATCAGAGAGGTAATTGGGCCCTGTACCATTTAGAGATTTGTACACCAGCAGCAATGCTTTAAAGTCAATTCTGTAGCTTACTGGAAGCCAGTGAAGGGACCTTAGAATTGGAGTAATGTGCTCTGTTCTTTTTGTTCGTGTGAGAACCCTAGCTGCTGCATTTTGAACCAGCTGAAGTCATTTGATGGTCTTTTTTGGCAGGCCTGTGAAAAGGCCATTGCAGTAATCAACCCTACTAGAGATGAAGGCATGTATCAGTTTTTCCAGATCATTTTTTGACATAAGTCCTCTTAGTTTGGAAATGTTTTTTAGGTGATAAAATGCCGTTTTAGTGATTGCTTTCATGTGACTGTCAAAGTTTAGCTCGCTGTCAATGAAAACACCAAGATTTTTAACCATTTCTTTAGTTTTAATCCCTTTTGTGTCAAGAATAGTGGTAATCCTGAGTCTTTCATCTTTTTTTCCAAATAGAATTACTTCTGTTTTATCTGTGTTCAGCTGAAGAAAATTTTGTGACATCCAGTTGTTGATTTGATCGATACACTGGTAGAGACATTCAAGGGGGGCATAATCATTAGGTGATAAAGCAAAATAAATTTGGGTGTCATCTGCATAGCGGTGATACAAAATTGAATTGTTATTGATAATTTGCCCAAGTGGGAGCATATAAAGGTTGAAAAGTAATGGTCCAAGAATCGACCCCTGGGGGACACCACAGGTCAAGGACATTGACGTTGAGGAACAATTTCCCATGGTAACAAAGAAGCTTCTATCTTTTAAGTATGAATTTAACCAATTGATAACTTTACCAGTCAATCCAACCCAGTGTTCAAGTCGATATAGCAGTATGTTGTGATCAACAG
The DNA here is from genome assembly GCF_027579695.1 of Neoarius graeffei. Classification (NCBI taxonomy): domain Eukaryota; kingdom Metazoa; phylum Chordata; class Actinopteri; order Siluriformes; family Ariidae; genus Neoarius; species Neoarius graeffei. The sequence continues at coordinate 30,858,762 of NC_083578.1, forward strand.
TATCAAAAGCTGCACTGAGGTCCAGTAATACCAGGACTGATGTTTTGCCTGCATCAGTATTAAGACGCATGTCATTTATAACTTTAATCAGTGCTGTTTCAGTGCTATGATTGGCACAAAATCCTGACTGAAAATTATCAAAACGGCTGTTTGATATCAAGAAGGCAGTTAATTGATTGAAGACAATTTTTTCAAGGATTTTCCCGATGAATGGTAAATTTGATATTGGCCTGTAGTTATTTAATACTGAAGGATCCAGATTATTTTTTTTAAGTAGGGGCTTTACAACGGCTTTTTTCAAGGACACAGGAACAACGCCAGTCTCTAGGGATGTATTTATAATTTGAAACACATCTGTAATTATAAGATGAAGAACAGACTTAAAAAAGTTGGTGGGCAGAATGTTCAATTCAGATGTTGAAGAACTGAGATTCACTCAATGGGATAGATGCTCACATGCTAACAAAGAAGGATTTTTCCAATGAGTTGGAAAATTATCCATCCATTGAGTTCCCTGACATCTCAAACTACCTGGTGCTGCAAACATCATTCTACATGGACAAACAGATGAAAACCTGGAAGAGCATGTAGGCATACAATTTTTTATATGTGGCTGGGTTAAAGATCTGGGGATCAGGACACTACAAGATAGATGGCGGTAGACAGATCTAAATGCAGGAAGAGTGTTTATTAGCAGGTGTGATATTTACAAAAGCAAAACAGAAAGCAGAATATTTAAACAGCATTATAAACATGCCTAGAAACAAACATGACAGTGATAATGATTTGCAAAGCCTCTGTGAAAACAGTGTCCCTATATGCTGATTGCACTCAAATCAGTGCCAGGTGTTTCCCATACCGATCAGGTCCCAAGCACATGCACAATGCGCTCCGTGAGTGTGCACGGCCGCTCGAGTTGCACCAGACTCAAGCGCGCAAAAGCGCGACAGTCAAGTATTCACCTATTGTGTGATCACAACTTTTAGCTCACGTGTAGATCACTAAATGCCTCATTTTCATTGATAACCTGTTGCGAGCTGCAGTGCGACTGTAGCTTAATGAGGCAGATGTGATGTTGGACGCATCCCAGCAATTGTACCCAACTATGAGTAAAAAATTAATTTCAACTTGAAAAAAATTCACAGCCCACTAGATGACGCTTCGCGGCCCATCAATGGGCTGTGGCCCACCAATGGGCCGCAACCCAGTGGTTGAGAAACACTGAGCTATAGTATGGGCCCATGTGTATTGTCTCTGTTTTTTATTTAAATTTCTCCATATATCACTTAATTCATGGGCCTCCATCATCTCAAATAATCGCTTACGGGAGGCCATGTAAGGTTCTGTACACTGTAAAACATTTCAGCCTTGTTAAGTTATGTCCACTTACTTTTTCTCTTTAACTCAATGAGCTCTGAAAAGTGTTTTAATTTGAACTAATCTGTGCAAGTTTTCAAAGGTTAGACTTGAATTACTTAGTTGTCTTGACTAATTGAGACTTTTTCTGAGTTGAAACAAAGATAATCACCAAATTGAGTTAACTTGCATTTTCAAGGCAGCAGGTGAACTTGCATTTCTAAGTTAAACCAATTTGAAATGTTTTACAGTGGTTTCTGTCCAAATTATCAGTTGTACAGTTAAAATCGCCATCCAGAACTTAAATGTCAGGAGGTGCTGCAGTTAGCAAATACATTACTGAGCCTGTCTAAAAACAACATTCTCTCCACTGCATTGGTGGGAGTGTACACACAGATAAAAACAAAAACCTCATTCTCATGAAAAGTTTTTACTTTTAAAAGCCTCCCATTTAAAAACTATTCTACTGTATAAGAACTGGGGATAAAATTGCGAGCAAATAGCAACACAATCCCACAACTAAGTGATGTATTATGACTTAAAATCACCAACCCTTCCCACTCATTAAGCTAGGGTGACCAGATTTCCCTAGTCTGAAACCGGGACACTTTTGCGCGCGACCATGCTCGTGCACGCATACCTTTTTTTTTACGTAAACGTGACACTCAGAGAGGTGCTCTTATCATTTTGTTGAAGCTCACATTTATCAACATCTCACATGAAATAAAACAAACAGGCATTTTGTTATCTAGTAGCATAGTGGTATACAGATCAGTTAAATTATGGTCAGACAACAGATTTTGTAATGGCTGAGAATAGGCCAGGCTATGTCCATAGGCCAAATTTGAACTGATTTATTTCACCTGTTTGTGAGAACACCAAGAAGAATGCATATGCACATGTAGGCTATATCTCTAAAATTGTATGCACTATAGCATGAACTTAAAAAGTAGATATGTGACTTCAACATAGCCTAGGTCAGAATCAACCTTACTAACCATTCCCCACAACTGCATGAACAAAGCAAGATGATGTGTACAAAAGTGAACACTTTAATGGAAGGTGCAACAAGCTGTTCAACACAGCAATATGGCCAAACTGTCAGAATGGTATGTTAAACAGAAACAAAAAAGAGACAAGTGATTTGAGAATATATACTACGGAAGCCGAGAGAGGCCCTTCATATAATCCTTTTTTTTATTCACCTTGTTAACCCGAGATAATGACATAATTAATTCAGGATCTCGAGAAAACAACACAACTAGTAAGTCGAGATCTTGAGAAAACAAAACCGTTATTCCGAGATCTCGAGTAAACAGCTGAGAAATGGTTCATTCAGGTGCGCCAAGAGACTTGTGATATGCTGACTTTGGGGCTATTTCTCATTCTGTATAGACGCAACTTTGGTCATTAGAATGTCTGGAATAATCGATCACCTAATAAGGCAATATTTTGATCAGGGGTTGACACAGGGAGAGATTGCATTAAATCTTTTAATAGGGGATAATTTCAAAATTAGTCCGCGGCACCTCCGCAGAAAACTGGCACGGCTTCATCTCTACCGACGGAGATACAGTGATCCAGCTGAGATCATGAAATAATTGTTTTGTTTTCTTGAGATCCTGAATTAATTATGTCATTATCTCGGGATAACAAGGTGAATAAAAAAAGATTATATGAAGGGCCTCTCGTGGCTTCCGTAAATATACACTCAAACAAAACAGCAATAAAGGAGGAGAGGGGCGACAGCCCGAGGAAAGCCCCCACAGGAGCGCACAGCATTTGCAACATAGGCTACCCAACTCAGTACAAGGACAAAACACTTAGTGTGTGCAGGAGGCTTCGTGCGCATTGTTCTGCACCTCTTGGAGGAAGGGGTAGGTGCCCTGTAAACCTTTGGAAAAGGTACATTTTCTTTTCGGCATAATTGCTGCGGCATTACTGCTGCTAGCTGCTAGACAAAGAGCATTCGCGCCAGTTAATGTTTATTTTATTGTTGCATGGCAACACGTTCTGTTGTCTGGAATAATGTGGCTAAATAAACACCCATGCCACAGGGCCAGGGGGCAGTAACCAGGAAAGTTTGCGATTCCTGTCAATTCATCAAAATAGTAAATACAGACATTTCTCCGCTAATGATTCCCATGCTGCTCAGTCGCAAACGTCGCGAGTGGCAAAAACCGGGACATATCCGTGTCCCGACAGACTTTTGTCGGGACTCGGGACACACAACCCCAAATCGGGACTGTCCCAGTAAAACCGGGACGTCTGGTCACCCTACATTAAGCCAATCTGGTTTGTCACTTGTATTGCTGTGTGTTTCTTGTAACATCATAATGTCCACATTCTTCTGCTTTATTAACTCATATAGTTTGAGTCTCTTCTCATATTGTCTTGCTCCATTAACATTTAAACACGCAATATGAATCCTACTCATAAAAAATGTGTAGATAAAACAACCAGATCATGAAAACTGTTCTAGAATTTAAAAAAAACAACCACTTTACACATCATACATTTCTCTATTTAACTTTGTAATCAGTTTCTTTAGATGAAAACCTTTTGGCTCAGTAGAAGCACCTTCTCTTCTAAAATGCTTTATGTCATGGATAAGCTGTTTATGGTCAGGGAAATATTCCTCTACAATAAAATTTTTCTGCTATTTAGTGGTATTTCAAAACTGTTTAATATCTTCAGCAGAGTAAACAACTGGTATACATTCTTCTTAGGATCCATAGTTAAAAACAGAATCTGACATATCATTGTCTGCCTCTCTTTCATCCACCTTCATGCCTTTTTTGGCCTGTTTGTTCCCATATCCCGTACCTTGTTTTTTTTCCTTTTGTTTGGTACTTTAAACATGGGCTCATCCTCCATCACCAAATCTTCCCCGTCCCCCTGACTGGTGTGGTGATGGGTGCTTCCGAGTGAAAGCTCTGCACCCCTGTACCTGCCTCTGACAGCATAGGTAGCTCCAGCACTGCGCCAGGATCCACTGTATCCTTCTCTGCCAAGTAGGGCCTTTCCTGATCAGGCTCAGCCAAGCAAGGCTTTTCTGGGACTGGCTTAGCTGAGATGGGCCTCTCCAGGGTCAACGCAGCTCCAGTGGACTCCAGTGGACTCAGCTTCTGGGCTGCAGGCTGGGCTTGGGGGTCACTCTGCCTGTGTTCTGGTGAAGCAGCTGCTCCAGAGTTTTCAGCAGCTGGACACACTGCAGCCACAGGGGGAATGACCACAGCAGATCCAGCTGCATCTGGCTCCAGCTGCTCAGAAACACCAGGGTCACCCTGTCTTTCAGGACAGGTATGGACCAGATGACCATTGACACATTTCATTTCCATGTCAGAGGATACATAAATATGAATCAGTTCATCCATTATCCCTAGCCGCTTATTCTGCGCAGGGTGGCAGGCAAGCTGGAGCCTATCCCAGCTGATTATGGGCAAGAGGCAGGGTACACCCTGGACAAGTCACCAGGCCATCACAGGGCTGACACATAGAGACAAAGAACAATTCACACTCACAGTCAATTTAGAACCACCAATTAGCTTAACTTGCATGTCTTTGGACTGTGGGGGAAACCAGAGCACCCAGAGAAAACCCACACAGACACAGGGCGAACATGCAAACTCCACACAGAAAGGCCCTCGTCAGCAGCTGGGCTTGAACCCAGGACCTTCTTGCTGTGAGGCAACAGTGCTAACCACTGCACCACCATGCCGCCCTATAGTCTCAATCATCTACCGTAAATTTAAACACCCTCTCTGAGTATCATAAACACAGATCATCTAAACAACAGCAGATGTTTAACCAGGGGGACTTACAACCAAGGGGAATTTTCTTAATGGGAGAAACCAGTCACCCGTATCTCAACAGCTCTTTAGCAATTGCTGCATCAGAGATGAAGGGAGGGACATTAGACAAGATGATCTTTTTTGAAGGGGAACTTAGGGGAGAAACCAGGATTAGCTCATTATCACTACACCTGTTTGTATTAATTTGCTAACTCTGTTTACATCGTTCAGAAACACAACAATTGCGCTGTTCATGCAGGAGGCAGAGACAATATTCTCATGCCCCACCACAATTCCAACTGCTAACACACACTCCTCTATACTTGCCCCCGCATACAATCCGCACACCGTGCTGGTGAGTTAAACTCTCACACAGCCTCATGCTGCGAAGCGCCATGCTTCTCCAGCATGCTTCTCTCTCTCTCTCTCTCTCTCTCTCTCTCTCTCTCACACACACACACACAGAGTTATTTGCTCACACAAAAAACACAAAAAGTCCAAGATGTTATAGAGAGAAAAAAAAAGCATTAATTGCCGAAAAAAGCTGACAAAACTCCAACTGCTCTCATACGCTCTACACGCCATGCTCATTCCTCCGCCATGCATGTGCTAAAAGGCAGAGAGAGAGAGAGAGAGAGAGAGAGAGATAAGGTCAATTCAACCTCCTTCGGTAGAGACAGATCAAAACCTCTTTCTCTCTCTCTCGCACACACACACACACACACACACACACACACACACACACACACACACACAATCTGTCTCATTTATGACACTAAATTAGATAATCACCTGCCTAATGGAGTTAAATTTGATTACAATGTGGCATTATGATATCCATACGTGATTCCATAACATATTGAAATATATTCATAATGTTTTGCGTATATTTATTTAATAATTAACTCAATGTACTTGCAATGTAGAAGAAAAATACTTTTACAAAGGCAGCAGATTCAGCACCAATTTCTCCCATTGACTGTGAGATTCCCTCTGAAGCACATGCGCATTCTGTGTATTTGGCTGTGTGAGTCGCTCTTTGTTTTGAAAGAGTGGTCTGGGTTACTCATAAATTCAGAGCAAACTAAAGGACTACTTTGGCTATGACGATGTTCAGGAAAACCATGGTAGCTTGACGATGGTTCTAAGGAGGTAATTAAAGACACTCTTGGCCTTAAGAGGCTTTTGGGAAACTTACCCCTGACCCATCAGTTTTGGGAACCAGAACTACTGGGCTGGTCCAGTCACTGTGTGACTCCTTGATTATTCCCATCTTGAGCATGGCCTTGAGTTCATCCTGAATTATAATATTTTTGTGTTCAGGTAAGCAGTAGGGGGTGGCTGCACACCACCACCTCTGGGAGTGTTTTGAAATGGTGTTCTATGAGCTGAGAGGCGAGAACACATCAGAAAACTCCGTTTGCAATCTGGCTATACCTTCACAACTTGGACCAGTGAGAGGTAGTCTCCACGGGGACCAGGGTGAATCATGTGGCAGATTTTGCTTTTACCTCCGGTCCCCATCTCATCCTTCTCCAGAACTACCATTGGCAATGCCAAAGGGACCCCCTTGTTCTATAATTTGAGCATACTGAGGTGGTATATCTGCCAAGCCCTGCCTCTATCCATTTGCTTTGCCTTATTGTCAATGTCCCCAACCTGCCATGTGACCTCAAAAGGCCCTTGCTACTTGGTGAGTAATTTACAGCTCAATGTGGGCAATAATATGAGAACCTTATTTCCCAGTGTGAATTCTCTAAGGCACGTCCACCCTGTTGTCCAGCCAGGACTGACCTTCCTGCATCTGCCGCAAATTCTCCTGGGTTAGCTGGTTGAGTGTGTGGAGTTTTGTGTGGAGATCGAGAATGTATTGAATTTCATTTTTACTGTCAAAAGACCCTTCCTCCCAATTTTTCTGGATGACATCAAAGATACCCTGGGGCTTGCACCCATATAGTAATTTGAATGGTGAAAAAAAAAAGTGATTTATTTTGGAATGCTGACTCGGGAGATAAATTTACACAGTGCTTCTGCGATGCTGCATGTAATGTTATGCAGCAGCATGGCACTGCTTCAGTGTATCGCACTGCATAGTCCACCAGGACTAAAATAAATTGATGCCGTCATGCAGTCCAATCTAATGGCCTGACAAGATCCATCCCAATTCTTTCGAAGGGGGTCTCAATAAGGGGAAAATGAAACAATGACGCTTTTGAAGTGGCCACTGAATTTACCAGTTGGTACTCACAGCATGCCACACACCACCTGCGGACATCCCTGTAAATCCCTGGCCAGTAGGATCAGGCCATGAGTCAGGTTAGTGTTTTGTCTTGCCCCAGATGACTGGCCATTGGGTTATAATGAGCCACATAGAAAAGAAGTTCGCTGCGGCTTTTGGGAATCGATAATTGTGTTACTTGCTCTCCAGTTTGAGTGTCCTGCATCACTCTATATAGCCTATTTTTAGTTATAGAAAAGTATGGGTTGGAGAGTGTGACGCTTGGCTGGAGGTTCTGACCTTTGGCTACTCTCACTTGGTTGAATGCTTGCCACAAAGATCCATCTCAGGCCTACTCCAGAGGGAAATCCATTAGGGAATCCCAGAGAGAACAGGGAGGGTTGGTGTGCTCCCTGCTCTCTGTGTCACTATGATGCGGAGCTGACATAGACAGCTCTGGGATGGATTCCCCCGACAACTTCACACTGGGATCCTCTTGTGATGTACTCCAGCAGGACCCACCCACCACCACTTTCTCTATTTGGCTCTTAAACCAAGGTCAGTCTGTTTCCATAATTAGTGAACTGGTGAGTTGCGGGCTAACCAACAACTCGACACTATAATTTGTTCCCTGACATTGGATTTTTACCAGTACTTGCAGATATTTTTGAATGTCCCCATGCACACACCAAACCATCACCAGATGTGCTGTAGCCAATGCCTTGCCTTGAACCAAGCTTTGGTCACTCAGTGTTTGATTATAGCCTGAATCCACTAATGCATGATGTGTACCCCCTTGGATACTCACCGGTATGTGGTGTGCTTCAGGTAGATCGAGGTGGTTTCTTGTGCATTGGGGATCCAGACCACTGCCCCCACCTCTATTGCATGGCACTGATCCTGGAAGTGCCCAGGCTCCCTGCAATGCCAGCACACCTTCTCAGGCCTCACCTCTGCACTGCTGGGGTGAGGCTCACTCACCTGAGGGGGAGACACAGAAGTATAAGTGGAAGAGGGGAAGGGAAACCACAGGCATTGGGAGCTGGCTGCAAGGGAATTGGGCCCCGCTTCCATGGCACCAAGACGAGACGAGAGGGAGAGGAGGAACAAGAGGGGGCAGGATGAAAGAGAGAAGAAGAAGCATGATGGCTGCCTGCCACTGGAACCACCACCAGATGGTCCTCTGCCAGCTCAATTGCTCGATCCAGCAGTGCCAGTTGGTGGCACTGGACCCACTCCATGGTCCCCCTTGGCAGCTGAGCAATGAACTGCTCCAGTGCCACTGTATTGATGACCCCCTCAATGTTGTGGTCTTCTGCCCTCAACCACCATTGGCAGGCATCCCATAGCTGCTGGCCATAGGCGAATGGCAGGCTGACTTCCTCCAGTGTCAGCACGCAGAAGAACTGATGGTGTTGCTCAGGGGTGTAACCAACTCGCTGCAGGATAGCATGCTTCAAGTCCTCATAGTCCAGCTTGTTGTCAGTGGGCAGTTGCTGGGCCAGGAGCTGTGCTTCGCCGGTGAGGAGCAACAGTAGGTGAGCCATGTGCTGCTTGTTTGGCACCCCCATGCTTTCACGGCTCACTCAAAGAGCACAACAAAGGTCTTGGGGTCACCATAGGGCCCCATTTTCGTGAGGGTGATGTGGGGGGAGCCTGCTGTCTCTGTGGCTGGTACACCTGCAGGCATGATGAGACACAGGAGCACCTGGTGGTCCTCCTGCTGGGCCTGCAGCAGGGTTATGAAGTGCTGCTCCAGGTCTTTGTGCATCATGACCAGTGCCTGGTGCTGGTTTTGCTGGGTGGCAGTAAGGGCATGGATGAGCTCCTTGATTGGGGAAGACTCCAGGATGGTGGTTTGCTGCAATATCCCTGGGTTTCAGCACCAGTGTAGTACTCTTGTTGGGAGTGGTGGGACACTGAACCACTGGGACAGCTGGGTATGGTACTATGGCACCTTTATTTAAGCTTTCCAGCTTTCAAAGAGTCACGCTGACTCACTCTGACACACACATGCGCACACACAAACATGGTGCACAGGGAAGCCCTCTCTTCTGCTCTCCACCCTTTTACCTGCTCCCCATCACTGGGAAAACACATACAGCACATTAATTACCCACAAGTGCAATCACTTTGCCATGCACCTTCCTTGACTTCTCTCTCCATTCACAATCCAGTGTTCGACCACGCCACCACTGCCACACAGATCAATATGCTCTTACAGTATTTTTTTTAAAGTCAAAATTCATTACTTGTCAGCAGATCTTTTTTAAAAATGAAAAACATTCAGACTAGTACTTGTAGAACTACCATTTGCTGCAATAATATCTTTAATTCTGTTGGGGTAAGTACTAGGGCTTTGACTTCGAACTTCGATATTCGAATACAATTCGAATGTTGTGAAAAAAGAGATGTTCGAACGAATATTAGGCAGCTCTAAATATTCGAACCTGTATATGGTATCATTAGGCATAATTCTTTTATTTTTGTGAATGTGGTTGTAAACGTTTTCAGTTCAGGTCGCAGGTTTTTTTTTTTTTAACGTCTGTGGAATTTATGTGAATCGCGAAGGTCATTGTCTTTTGTCTTATCTGGGCACCTGTAGACGTTAGCGTCAAGCTGGCACGCATTGAAGAACAATGGAGTCAGATGCTAGCACGTTGGAGATTTGCACTCCGGAGAATTTAAAAAGTGATGTGTGGCGCTATTTTGGATTCGAAAAAAAGATGGAGAATGCGATAAAAAAAAAGGTTACCTGTAAAATATGTGGAAACAAATTGGCCTATCAATCAGCAACTTCAAACTTGAGGGCCCACTTGAAGACATTGCACGCGGGAGCGCTAGAAGGTGAGAGGGGGCTGCGAGAGGGGTCTGTGATTTTTGTACACCTGATGTTATAACATAAATGAAATTACTAACGTAGACTATGCGACACTGCGCAGTAATGCTTTCATGCGCTGTTATTTTTGTCAACTTGGGATAGTTGCTAAAAAAAAAAAACTATTAGCTTACTAGCGCAAGTAGCCTATAGGCCTAAATTAATTTAGCCTACACATGGTGGAATTTACATACCATGAAGTTCATAAGTTAACGAAGTGAGCACGTAAAACTAATCTGTGATCTTATAACATCGTGTCCGTGTTTGTTTGAATTGTGAATCAGAGACGCGAGCAGGAAGCAGTGACATGACAGCTGACACCGGTCTCATTCAAAACAAACATTCTCAAAAGCCAACACGAATGGGCTCGGAACGGCAGTGTTATAAACTCACAGATTAGGTGTAGGCCTAGCAGTACCTGCTCATTTTGTAAACGTTCCCCTTTGATTGTCAGTGAGGCTACAGTTTAGAGGCTTTCATCAGTACAAGCAACCAGGAAACCGAAGGAACAGCGTTTCACACAAAAAAGGCAACGGACAAACGACGAAGTTTGTGGATTATGTAACGTTAAAAGTGTCAGCCGATATAATGCCAATTACTACGACACTGCACGTTTCATTAGTAGTGGTTGTAAAAACACGCCTGAATATTTCATATTTCCTGCACGTAATCTTATTGACATTGACTGAACACTGCCCCCTGGTGGACTGAATATCATATTTAATTTTGATGCCGAGGTGTTAGTGAGGCATTTAAGAATAATATAATTAATAAAAGTTCGAATACTATTCGAATGTCTAGATTAATTTCCAAACGAACTTCGAATATGATTTTTGGGCCAAGGTCAAAGCCCTAGTAAGTACCAGCTTTGCACTCTCAATGAGCAATTTTCACCCATTCTTCCTGGCAGATCTGCTTCAGGTTATGTCATGGACTTGGTTCTGGAGTGGACACAAATGCTGGAGAGAGATTCAAAGTTTAATGTGCAGAATTTATTCACAGTATAGGAAAAATAAGTGAGTGGTGAGTGACACCTGAAGTGGGAATCAAACCCCAATCACTGTGTTAAAGGCATGATGGTTAACTAGTGCACCAGTCAAAGGAGATGAGCAGGAGGTGGGTCAAGAGGGGAGAAGAGGGCTCAGGAATGGAGAGACAGGTATGTCTGCAGCAGGCAGATGGCACAGCTGATGCAGCTGGGATATAGGAAGGGGAAAACACAAGGAGTCAGCACACAGAAAACACACAGGAAAAATACTAAGAGCTAGCATGGAAGGTAGTGCTCAAGTAACATGATACCACAAAGGTTGGGAACAATGAACTAGCAAGGAAGCTAGGGTTTATATGTGCAGAGGAGAATGAGTGTCAGCTGACCACAATCAGGAAGTGCTTCCGCCTACTGTTGCTGCAGAGACCTTCACAGAGACAACAGGCACACAAGTGGGAGGCAAAGGGAAGGGAAACAAAAGGGAGAGAGGCAAAGGAAGTGTCTGTCTGGCAAGGACTGTGACAGTACCCCCCACACGAGCACCTCCAGGTGCTCTACCAGGCTTGTCTGGGTGTGCTCAATGGAATTCTTCAATCAGAGAGGGATCGAAGATAAAGGAGCGATGGCTCCATGACTGCTCCTCAGGACTGTAGCCTTTCTAGTCCACTAGCCTTTGGAATCCACAGCCATGATGGCAGACATTGAGGAGGCAGTGGACAGTATAGGCAGGGTGACTATCAATGACCAGGACAAGAGGAGGGGGTTCGGCTGGAGGGCATAGCTTGCTGGATGATATAGGCTTCAGCTCAGAGATGTGGAAGGTCAGGTGGATTTGGAGGGAACGGGAGTTTGAGATGAATGGCAGAGGGTTTAATGATGTTCTCAATCTCATATGGACCAATGAACTGGGGGGAGAGCTTCTTGGACTGGGCCTTGAGAGAGATGTCCCAAGCAGAGACCCAAACCTTCTGACCAGGCTGGAATTTCAGGCCAGGACCCCTGTGCCAGCCAGCCAGTTGCCAGTTGCAGTCAGAGGAGCGGAGAAGGGCTGCATGAGTGTCCCTTTAGATCCTCCAGCATCTGTGCAGGTGGGCCTGGACCAAAGCAATCTCATCCTTGTGGGCATTGAACAGTGGCAGCTGGTGCCCTAGGCCTCAAAAGGTGACATCCCAATGGCCAAGCTGATGAGGGAGTTGTGTGTATACTTGATCCAGGACAGGTGGCTGCTTCAAGCGGAGGGGTTGATGGTGGCAACACAACACAGGGCAGCAGTCAGATCTTGGTTGGTGCACTCTGTCTGTCTGTTTATCTGGGAATGGAACCCAGAGGAGGTGCTGGCTGAGGCACCAAGGGCCCAGAAAAAGGCCTTCCAAACTTGAGATGAATTGAGGGCCCCAGTCAGGAGAGAATATTGGCAGCGTTGCCTTGGAGGCAGAAGACATGGTGTGTGAGGAGCTCAGCTATTTCCTTGGCAGAGGGAAACTTGGGTAGGGCGACAAAGTGGGTGGCCTTGGAGAAACGGTCAACGACAGTCAGGATAGTGTAATTTCTTTGAGCAGGGACAAGACTGTTGATGAAATCCAGTGTGATGCAAGACAATGGGCGATTGGGCACGGGGAGATTGTACAGTAGGCTGGCTGGAGGCTGATGAGAGGCCTTGCTGCAGGCATATACTGAGCAGGCAGCCACATTGATTCAGGTGTTTGCATCCATGGAAGGCCACCAGAATTACCTTTTGAGGAATGATAAGGTGCAGGTGGAGCCAGGGTGGCAGGGGAAATGGGAGGTACAGGCCCACCGGATAACCTTGGATTGAGCTGAGTCAGGGATGAAGAGTCACCCAGGGGGCCCATTACCTGGGTGATGATGAATGTACTGGGCTTCAGTGATGAGGCTCTGGATTTCCCAGGTTAGTGCTGACACTACTTGATTGGGGAACACTATAGTATAAGGGTTGGATGGTAGGGAAGACCCAGGGAGGAGGTTAATGGCACAGTTGTCGGGATGGTGTGGCAGTAATGACAGGGCTTGGGTCTTACTGAAACCCTCTCCCAGGTCATCGTAGACTGCAGGGACCTTGGAATGATCTGGGCCTTTGGAGGGTGGCGAAATGGGAGAAAGCTCAGGGGGAGACTTGGCAGAGGAGAAGCAGTGGTGGTGGCAGTGAGGGCTCAGCCACTCACCTTGCTGGAAACTCAGTCCACCAATGGGTTGAGCAAGGAGAGCCAAGGGTGTCCAAGGATCAAGGAGGTGTTGGGGAGGAGGAGATGAGGTGGAAGCTAACTGATTCTCTGTGGTTCCTGAATAGAAGAAGGTAAATGGGCAGAGCCTGGTGATTGATCTTGAAAAACAGCTGGCCATCAAAGGCCTAGACCTGGAGTGGAGATGGGAGGGGTTCTCCAGGAATGCTGATCTTCTGAGTGAGGGCCTAATTTAGGAAATTTCCTCCTACCCCAGGATTGATGAATTCCTGGAGCTCCCAGGAGACTTGGTTCAATGAGAGCATGGTGGGAAGTTGTCAACATGCAGTGGGAAACAGAGGGGTAGGGCCACTAAAAGGGGAGGCTCGCCTGTAACTGTTGGGATCCTGGTGAGCCTCCTCTTTTACTGGGCAAAGGGAGATCAGATGCCCCGACTGCCCACACTACTGACATAACTCCTCTTGCATGCACTTAGACCTCTCCAAGGGTGTAAATAGAGGTCAGCTGAGTTGCATGGTCTCAGGGCTTGAACTGGAAGCTGGAGGTGAGGTTGGAGGTGATGGAGGTAAGGCTGCCAGGCTGGGGCATAGCTGAGGCTGTGAGATTGATGCTGGAATCTGGGTAAGTCATTTGTGTCTTTCCTGACACCATTCCCTCAGGCAGTTGTCCAGATGGATAGTCAGGGAGATCAAGGCATCCAGGCCCTAGGCTTCATCCCTGGCAGCAAACTCATATTTGAGGGCCTTGCTGAGTCCACTGAGAAATACATCCTGTTGGACCTCCGAGTTCTATCCAGAGTCTTCTGCCAGTGTCCGGAACTTGATGGTGTACTCTGTCACACCACGGGAGCCTTGACAGAGGGAGAGTAATTTCCCAGCTGCTTCCTTGCCTTAGATGGGGTGGTTGAACACCTTACACATCTCCATGGCAAATGCCTGGAATTAAGAGCAGAGATTGGTTTGGTTTTCCACAAATCGCGGTAACCCAGTTAAGGACTTGCACCCTTAGAAGCCCCATTAAGAAAGTAATCTTGGACTTCTGTCTGGAAGGTCCCAAGGCTGCTGCTCAAAGACTAAGTAACACTGAAGGAGGAAACCCCCACATTTCCCCAGCTCCCTGGAGTAGGTGGCTTGTGTGGGGACCCTTGTCTCCCAGAAATGGGTGGTGGGCTGAACATGTTCAGGCATGGGTGGGTCCACAAGCATTGGGGCTGGCTGAAGGGGCAGCTGCATCCTACAGCTCTCCACTTGGGCCACCAGGTGTTGAAGGCTCTCTGTCATTTGCTGAAGGGCCTGCTCATGATGACCCAGCATGGCTTCTTGGTTTGCCAGGTCCTGGAGGGCTGTGTGGAGGCTGGTTGTCTCTTCTGTGTTGATGGTGGCCAGTTCATTCTGTCACAGGTCTGGTTCTGGCATGGACACGAATGCTGAAGACAGATTCAAAGTTCAATGTGCAGAATTTATTCACACTTTAGAGAAAATAAGTGCATGATGCCTGAGGCAGGGATTGAACCCCCTTACTGTGTTGAGGGGGCAATACTTAACCAATGCACCAGAAAGGGGAGCTGAGTAAGAGGTGGACAAGGAGGGAAGAAAAAGGCCCAGGAATGGAGAAGTAGGTTTGTCTGCAGCAGCAGGTAGATGGCATAGCTGATGTGGCAGGGATACCAGAAGCGGAAAACACAAGGAAACACACTGGAAAAATACTAACAGCTCACATGGAAGCCAGTGGCCAAGTAACAGGATACCACAGATACTAGGAACAACAAACTGGTGAGGAGTTGGTGTGAAGCCAGGGTTTATAAAGTTGTGGTGAGATGTTTACATACAGTGACATGAATGTCATGGCAATATTTGGGCTTTCAGTAATTTCTTTGAACTGTTCTTTTTATGTGGCAGAATGTACAGCATACACCTTTAATTAAAAAAAACACTAGAATTTGGTGCACAAGTTTTAATTTTCTTTAGGTTTTCTGAAATCAACACAGGGTCAAAATTATACATACAGGGTCAACAATATATTTACAGCACACCTAATATTTGGGTAAAATGTCTCTTCGCAAAATTCACCTTGACCAAACATTTTTGTTTACTATGAACAAGCTTCTGGCAGAATTCTGGTCAGATATTTCATGACTCTTCATTTTAGAATTGGTAGAGTTCAATTCAATTTGGGTTTTTTTCTTGGCATGGACTTGACTTATACAACCCCGATTCCAAAAAAGTTGGGACAAAGTACAAATTGTAAATAAAAACGGAATGCAATGATGTGGAAGTTTCAAAATTCCACATTTTATTCAGAATAGAACATGGATGACACATCAAATGTCTAAACTGAGAAAATGTATCATTTAAAGAGAAAAATTAGGTGATTTTAAATTTCATGACAACAACACATCTCAAAAAAGTTGGGACAAGGCCATGTTTACCACTGTGAGACATCCCCTTTTCTCTTTACAACAGTATGTAAATGTTTGGGCACTGAGGAGACAAGTTGCTCAAGTTTAGGGATAGGAATGTTAACCCATTCTTGTCTAATGTAGGATTCTAGATGCTCAACTGTCTTAGGTCTTTTTTGTCGTATCTTCCGTTTTATGATGCACCAAATGTTTTCTATGGGTGAAAGATCTGGACTGCAGGCTGGCAAGTTCAGTACCCAGACCCTTCGTCTACACAGCCATGATGCTGTAATTGATGCAGTATGTGGTTTGGCATTGTCATGTTGGAAAATGCAAGGTCTTCCCTGAAAGAGACGTCATCTGGATGGGAGCATATGTTGCTCTAGAACCTGGATATACCTTTCAGCATTGATGATGTCTTTCCAGATGTGTAAGCTGCCCATACCACATGCACTAATGCAACCCCATACCATCAGAGATGCAGGCTTCTGAACTGAGCACTGATAACAACTTGGGTCGTCCATCTCCTCTTTAGTCCGAATGACACGGCGTCCCTGATTTCTATAAAGAACTTCAAATTTTGATTCATCTGACCACAGAACAGTTTTCCACTTTGCCACAGTCCATTTTAAATGAGCCTTGGCCCAGAGAAGATGTCTGCGCTTCTGGATCATGTTTAGATATGGCTTCTTCTTTGAACTATAGAGTTTTAGCTGGCAATGGCGGATGGCACGGTGAATTGTGCTCACAGATAATGTTCTCTGGAAATATTCCTGAGCCCATTTTGTGATTTCCAATACAGAAGCATGCCTGTATGTGATGCAGTGCCGTCTAAGGGCCCGAAGATCACGGGCACCCAGTATGATTTTCCGGCCTTGACCCTTACACACAGAGATTCTTCCAGATTCTCTGAATCTTTTAATGATATTATGCACTGTAGATGATAATATGTTCAAACTCTTTGCAATTTTACACTGTCAAATTCCTTTCTGATATTGCTCCACTATTTGTCGGCACAGAATTAGGGGGATTGGTGATCCTCTTCCCATCTTTACTTCTGAGAGCCGCTGCCACTCCAAGATGCTCTTTTTATACCCAGTCATGTTAATGACCTATTGCCAATTGACCTAATGAGTTGCAATTTGGTCCTCCAGCTGTTCCTTTTTTGTACCTTTAACTTTTCCAGCCTCTTATTGCCCCTGTCCCAACTTTTCTGAGATGTGTTGCTGTCATGAAATTTCAAATGAGCTAATATTTGGCATGAAATTTAAAAATGTCTCACTTTCGACATTTGATATGTTGTCTATGTTCTATTATGAATACAATATCATTTTTTGAGATTTGTAAATTATTGCATTCCATTTTTATTTACAATTTGTACTTTGTCCCAACTTTTTTGGAATCGAGGTTGTAAGCACGGTCCATAGATTTTCAATCGGGTTGAAGCCAGGACTTGTTTTAAGCTTAATGTTAGCCTGCTTTATTCTCCACAACCAACTCTGATGCATGTTTGGGTTCATTGTCCTGTTGTAACTCCCAAGTCTCAAGTCATGTTCAAGTTTCTGATGGTTTATGCTGAAGAATTCTGAGGTAGTCCTTCTTCTTCATTATTCCATCCACTTTGTGCAATGAACCAGTTCCACTGGCAGCAAAACAGCCCCAGACCATGATGATCCTACCACCACCACCAGCTGGTACAGTATCCCTCTGTACATGGTGGTCATTGTAGCCAAATAACTCAATCTTTGTCTCATCTGACCATACAGCTATCCTCCAGAAGACTTTTTCTTTGTCTGTGTGGTCAGCTTCAAACTTTAGTTAAGCTTAAGTTATCAATTTTGGAGCAGGGGGTTATTTCTTGGATAGCAGCCTCCTAGTCCATGGTGATCTGAACTGTAGACAGTGATCCATCAGCTTCCAGTTCATGGCAGGGCTGTGCCATGGTGGTTCCCAGGTTGTTCCTGACCATCCAAACCAATTTCCTTTCAGCTGAGGGTGACAGTTTGGGTTTTCTTGAAGCAAAGTGGTTTGGCAAAGTGACTACACCTCACAGTAACTTGCATACAATTGTTTGAACTGATCTTGGAATTTGCAGTTGCTTAGAAATGGCTCCAAGAGACATTTCAGAGTTGTGTACAGTGGGGCAAAAAAGTATTTAGTCAGTCACCAATTGTGCAAGTTCTCCCACTTAAAAAGATGAGAGAGGCCTGTAATTTTCATCATAGTTATACCTCAACTATGAGAGACAAAATGAGGAAAATAATCCAGAAAATCACATTGATTTTTAAATAATTTATTTGCAAATTATGGTGGAAAATAAGTATTTGGTCAATAACAAAAGTTCATCTCAATACTTTGTTATATCCCCTTTGTTGGCAATGACAGAGGTCAAACGTTTTCTGTAAGTCTTCACAAGGTTTTCACACACTGTTGCTGGTATTTTGGCCCATTGCTCCATGCAGATCTCCTCTAGGGCAGTGATGTTTTGGGGCTGTCACTGGGCAACACGGATTTTCAACTCCCTCCAAAGATTTTCTATGGGGTTGAGATCTGGAGACTGGCTAGGCCACTCCAGGACCTTGAAATGCTTCTTACGAAGCCACTCCTTCGTTGCCCGGGCGGTGTGTTTGGGATCGTTGTCATGCTGAAAGACCCAGCCACGTTTCATCTTCAATGCCCTTGCTGATGGAAGGAGGTTTTCACTCAAAATCTCACGATACATGGCCCCATTCATTCTTTCCTTTACACAGATCAGTTGTCCTGGTCCCTTTGCAGAAAAACAGCTCCAAACCATGATGTTTCCACCCCCATACTTTACAGTAGGTATGGTGTTCTTTGGATGCAACTCAGCATTCTTTCTCCTCCAAACACAACAAGTTGAGTTTTTACCAAAAAGTTCTATTTTGGTTTCATCTGACCATATGACTTTCTCCCAATCCTCTTCTGGATCATCCAAATGCTCTCTAGCAAACTTCAGACGGGCCTGGACATGTACTGGCTTAAGCATGGGGACACGTCTGGCACTGCAGGATTTGAGTCCCTGGCGGCGTAGTGTGTTACTGATGGTAGCCTTTGTTACTTTGGTCCCAGCTCTCTGCAGGTCATTCACTAGGTCCCCCGTGTGGTTCTGGGATTTTTGCTCACTGTTCTTGTGATCATTTTGACCCCACGGGGTGAGATCTTGCGTGGAGCCCCAGATCGAGGGAGATTATCAGTGGTCTTGTATGTCTTCCATTTTCTAATAATTGCTCCCACAGTTGATTTCTTCACACCAAGCTGCTTACCTATTGCAGATTCAGTCTTCACAGCCTGATGCAGGCCTACAATTTTGTTTCTGGTGTCCTTTGACAGCTCTTTGGTCTTGGCCATAGTGGAGTTTGGAGTGTGACTGTTTGAGGTTGTGGACAGGTGTATTTTATACTGATAACGAGTTCAAACAGGTGCCATTAATACAGGTAACGAGTGGAGGACAGAGGAGCCTCTTAAAGAAGTTGTTACAGGTCTGTGAGAGCCAGAAATCTTGCTTGTTCGTAGGTGACCAAATACTTATTTTACCGAGGAATTTAACAATTAATTCATTAAAAATCCTACAATGTGATTTCCTGGATTCTTTCCCCCCATTCTGTCTCTCATAGTTGAAGTGTACCTATGATGAAAATTACAGGCCTCTCTCATCTTTTTAAGTGGGAAAACTTGCACAATTGGTGGCTGACTAAATACTTTTTTTCCCCACTGTATATCTGCGATCCTCTTTCTCAGATCTGCACTGAGCTCCTTGGACATTCCCATTTTACTGTGTGTTGGTCAATCCAATGAGTGCTGTAAACAAACCCTTTTTATGAAGGCACAGATAAGCTACCAGCTGTAGTCAATCATGATTACTAACAGGAAATTAAAAGATCTCAGCCATGGCAAGATAAGAGACATTTTGGAAGTTTCAGTACCTCTGAATTAATCACCTAATTGAGCATATGACGCGGTACGCGGTGGTCCGGACTACCGTTGTGGTCCGGACCACGCCGTTTTCAGGTGTGGTCCGGACCACCAAGTTCAGAAGACAAATAAATTTTAAATTTTCAGCTACTTCTTCCCCTAATTTAGAATAAATTCTTTCCTTTGCCCTTTCTTCTGTTGCTTTGTAGTCTCTAGCACATTTTTTCTTATTCCTTAGAAGCTGTTCATAACCACCCTGAGACATAATGACGAAAGTTGGTAAAATTATTTTTCACTTCCCTCGTGGCAGCTCCCGCTTTTTTACATGCGTTAGAACTGGTATCTTTTATTGCGCGTGTGTTTTACGCATGCATTTCTCTTCCGGTTTGAGAAAAAATAACAAATGATGTACGACTTTGTAAAAAAACTCGTATTAAATGACAAACACAGTATGATTTTGGTAAGTTTTTATTTATATCGTAATATAATACAGCATACGGTGAACCGGACCACAATCCAGGAAAAATAATTAATTAATGCCCTCGTTTTGTATGGAAAATACGGTGATCCGGACCACCGCGTACCGCGTCATATGTATATTGTTGACCCCGTATGTATAATTTTGACCCTGTGTTAATTTCAGAAAACCTAAAGAAAATTAAAGCTTGTACACCAAATTCTAGTGGATTTTTTTGTTGTTGTTTAATTAAAGATATATGCTGGACAATCATCCTGCCACAGAAAAAGAACAGTTCAAAGAAATTACTGAAAGCCCAAATATTGCCATGACATTCATATCCAAGATGACATTCATGTCACTGTATGTAAACTTCTGACCACAACTGTATGTGCAGAGGAGAATGAGTGTCAGCTGGTTGCAATCAGGAAGTGTGTCTGCCTATTGTTGCTGCAAGGACCTGCACAGAGACAACAGACAAACAAGACAGAGACAAAAGGAAGATCGGCAAGGGAAGAGTCTGTCTGGCAGGGACCGTGACAGGTTCTTGGTTGGATGTTGTTTGTTGACTGCAGTTTTCAAACAGTGCCACAGATTCTCAAAGTGGATTGAGATCAGGACTTTGACATGACAATTGAAGAACATTCACCTTTGTGTTTTTAACCATTCTTGCATTACTTTGGCCTTTTGTTTGGGACCATTGTCCTGCTGAAAGGTGAATTTCTCAAGTTTTTTTTTTTTTAATTTAAAAATTATTCTAATTATTTTTTGTAAACTGAAGTAGATTCTCTTGTAATATCTTCCTGTATTTTGCTCCATCCTTTCACTCTTCAATTTTAACAAGAAGCCCAGTTTCTGAGAATGAAAATCAGCCCCCAGAGCATGAGCTGACACTATTATATTTCACTGGAGGGATTGTGTTATTTGAGGTATTGTCTATGTTATGTGTGCACTATACATATCACTTTGAAATTTGCCCACATACAAAATTTTGATCTTGGACTCATCATACAAAAAATACCCCACATCTTCACTGGGTCACACTTGTGCTTTTATATGACTCTTCTTGAGCAGTGGTTTCTTTTGAGCCACCCACCCATACATTCCTCAATAATACAGAGTTCCTGAAATGTTTCTCTGGTGCACTTTCATAGCACGCTCAGCCACCGTAGTCTGTTATTCCTTCAGCATGACTGTTGGTCTCTCTGTGGTTTCAATCACCAGCTTCTGTCTTGTTTTTGTGCTGAGGGAGGGCCTTGTCTAGTTAGTGCTTGGGTGATGTGATGCAGTTTCCAGTTGATCCATCACTGCTTAATGGGATGTCTTCATTTTTTTAACCTCTTTTTACCTGTTAGATATAATTTAACACCCTATTCTTAAGTTATGAAGTACTATTACCTTATCTTTAACTTCATTAGAATGCACATTTGTCTTAATTTTTTTCCTTAATTTCATACATACAGTTTCTTAATCACAGTTTAATGAAAGTGATTTTTATTGTTTTCAGATAACATGAGCTGTTTTAATATTTCACAGATGAAAGCTATTTATGAGTCCGTTATATTTTTCATCTGGAGCTTCCTGAATTCTCATGCATGCAGCATTTTTTTTCTGTTTTTGGTTTTCTCTGAAATATTTCCTGACTAATAATTAATTTTGATATAGAAAAATCACTGTCAGAGAACATGAACTTACAATAAATATACTGACAGGAAGAATGTGTATATTTATCATTTGTTATTCAGACAATTCTGATAAAACCCACAGAGGTGGAATACTTTTGCCACTATATGCAAATGTTTTTGACAGAAATTCATACTTCTTTTTTTTGATTGTTTATAAAAGTGAACTTGCTGATTATATCTTTAAGGATGTCGAAGAAAAGATTGAAAGTCATTCAAAAGAATCAAATGTTCTGCCCAGTTGCTCAAAAATAGCAGATGGTGACTACCTTTCATCTGGAATGACAGAGGTAAAGTAACACACACATTATTATTATTATTATTATTATTATTATTATTATTATTGGTGACTGGTGGGAGAGGTAAAATGAATAATATAGATCACTAACATATTGCATTTGAATCTCAACTGCATTTCATCTGAATAACAAACATGGTACACAGAAAAGTTGTAAACGACTAGCTCAAACAAACAAAAGAGCACTGAACTTATGGTTTTGTCATCTGTGCTTTTGTGCAATTTGTACTTTGATTAATCAATGTGTGCTCAATCTATTAACTTTCAAATTTTCCCCCAGCACTGGGCTTGTTGCAGTTTGCCCACAGCCTCACTTTATGAGAGTCAGTGTTTTTTTTTTTGTACAATTGCTAGTGGTGCTATTACACTCAGTTTAAAAATATCACAAATAATCCTCTTTAAAATGTTTGTTAATTGTAGATAAGATGATGTGGATGCCCAAAATCCACATATTATTAATTATATTAATTTTTCTTTTACTATGAAAGAACAATTCGGGGGGTTGTCTTAGCCCCGCTAACCCATTGATACAAACCACCCAGATTTTTACAGTTATAGAAGTTTTGCATGAAGTGCTCAGAAATATTTTTCTTTTAAATTCATACATGCAGTGGTGCTTGAAAGTTTGGAAAAAGTATGTGAACCTTTCTTTCAGTATCTGTCGTGACCCCCTTGTGCAGCAATAACATTAAATTAACAGTAAAATTATCAGTTTCTCAGGTATGTGTTTGAGGAACAATAACATTTTTGTTATATTCCATAAACTACTGACATTTCCCCCAAATTCCACATAAAAATATCGTCACTTAGAACATTTAATTGCAGAGAATAAAAACTTGTCAAAATAAAAAAAGTTGAAGTGGCACTTTATAGGGCACACTGTTATTGGAGCCTAGCTCTGTTGTGTGACCCCCACCATTTTTTAAAATTGTGTTTATTTATTGTATCTGAGGTGGAAGCTTAATAAAAAAAAGTGTTTTCAGCCCTTGAATAATGCATAGAAATCAAGCTCATTTTCAATTTTAAACAACACAATACTTAGTTTGGGTTCAGAAATCAATATTTGATGGAATAACTCTGACATTTATTGACAGATTTCATACATTTTTGCATGCTCTCCACCAGTCTTTCACATTGTTCTTGGGTGACTTTATGCCACCCCTGGTGCCAAACTTCAATCAGCTCAGCTTTGTTTGATGGCTTGTGACCATCCATCTTCCTCTTTATCACATTCCAGAGATTTCCAATGGGGTTCAGGTGTGGAGATTGGGTTGGCCATACAGGGTCTTGATCTTGTGGTCCTCCATCCACACCTTGATTGACCTGGCTGTGTGGTATGGAGCATTGTCCTGCTGGAAAACCCAATCCTTAGCGATAGGGACCACTGTCATAGTAGAAGGAAGCAAGTTTCCTTCCAGGATAACCTTGTACATGGCTTGATTCAGGTAACAAAACAAACAAACAAAAGTCTGCCCCATTCCAGCCTTCCTGAAGCACCCCCAAATAATCACTGATCCTCCACCAAATTTCACAATGGGTGCAAGACACCATGGCTTGTAGGCCTCTCTAGGTCTCCCTCTAATCAATGGATGACCAGCTGAAGAGAAAAGCTGAAAACTGGACTCATCAGAGAAGATGACCTTACTCCAGTCCTCTACAGTCCCAATCCTTATGGTCTTTGGCAAACCTCAGCCTGGCTCTTCTTTGCTTTTCATTGAAGTGCTTTTTTCTAGCTTTCCATGACTTTAACCCCACACAGAGGAGCCTGTTTTGAACCGTCCTTGCTGTGCACTTAACTCCAGCTGCCATTTGCCATTCTTTTTTTCGGCCACTTGATGTCATCTTACAGTTGTTGAGTGACATTCGAAAGAGTTGATGATCATCCTGGTCAGTGGAGAGTCATTTCTGCCCTCTGCCAATCTGTAACTTTGTTGTCCCCAAAGTCTGCTGCTTGACCTTGTTCTTATGAACTGCCACCTTTGAAATGTTGAGGATGGAAGCAACCTGACACTCACTGTATCTTTCTGCCAATAAAGCCAGAATTGAAGCCTTCTTGTTCTCACTCAAAACTTTTCTTTTTAAATCTTTTGGCATGATGAATAGATGAATAGATAAGACTGGTGGAGAGTAAATTAAGTGGTATCTTAATTTTTTTCCAGATGTGTGTGTGTGTGTGTGTGTGTGTGTGTGTGTGTGTAACCTGACTCAACTGCAATCATCCATCTAATACATTTCAGAAAAAAATTGGAAAAATAAAAATTCACAAAAAGATTTATTGAAAATTTTTGTCAAATTTTCACCACTGATAATTTTAATCAAAACAGGCTTAACAAGGGTTTTTGTTTGTTTGTTTGTTTGTTTGTTTGTTTGTTTTTAAACCAGCATATGCTAAACAATAGTTGGCAGAACAACAATCCTTCTGGGCTGGACCCACTGCTGTCAGATGCTGACTACCTCCAGTGTCTTTCCCTACCAATGTACATACAGCATGAATGCTCTTATGGTACAGTCACTGAATAATTATCCATAAATTTTATGTTTACTTTCTGAAATATAATAATTTAATTTACAAAACTAAATCCACAAAATTAAATTTAATCCACAAACTTGGTGCTTGTGCTTTGGATTGTGTTCATATTCTCAGATGCTGCAGATGAACAAGAAGTGAGCTGTAATAATGAAGATAGACTGACTGAAGCATTAACTGATGAAGAGCCCTTTTCTTCTCCTAAAACAAGTGCCTTCATTCTGCTTGGTCGGTCTATTATGAGACAGAGCTATGTTATTGCTCTCATCATTATGATGGTAACATTCCTTTCATGTGTGTATAGTATGTGTTTTTGCACATATGGCTATGTCTTTTTTGTGGAAGTATACAAGTTATTTATTTATTTATTTATTTTTAGAAATTTTTCTAATTTTTAAGTCAAGAGACTTAATTTACCTTTTAGTCATATTTTCATTTTCTTTTCACTTCTTTCATTCTTTTATATTTTTTCCTTATTTTTTTCATGTGTTCAGTGTAATGGTCTTCTGGAACCTCAACACCATTGGTTCGTTGGACCTCATTTACTCATCTTTTAGTAAAGTTATGTAAATGTTTGTGTAAGCCAAACTGAGCTAAAATTGTCCTCCAGATTCACCAAACTTTTGATTTTCTTCATATTCACATGCATATGAGTGATATGGTGTGATATGGTGATCACATGTAAAGTGCACTGCCTGCCAAAACTTCATGAAAGGTAGAAGTGGAAGTTATTTTGTGTCAAAACTATGAAATAAAATTTACATTTTGACTCACTTCGATGCCAGCAAAAGTATTTAATGATTTGCAATATTAATAATAACAAGTAAATGCTAAATCTTCCATTAGCTGTGGCAGGTCCTGCAAAGACTTCTGGAAAATCAACTCTGTGTCAAAGCAGAGAAATGTCAATTCCATCAGTCAGAGATATCATTCCTTGGTTTCACTGTTGCCCCTAACAAGATACAGGTGGGCCCCTTCAAGGTTAAATTTTTTATTCTGAACAATACATTTGGAAGTTTGGATACCTTGTACAGCATGTACAGTTAAATTCCTAGCTGAGCTCACTGCACACAGAGCGCAGCTCCATATTAAGAGAATACAGTAAAGCATAGAACTAATTTTTGGTGGCTTTTGCAACCACAGGGTACCTGATCGTAAGTGCAAGGCAACATATCTCATAAACACTTGATCATTTACATAAGATTGATGGGTTTTTGTCCAGCACCTATTTTTAATTTGCTTTTTAAAAAATAACTTGATTATTTATTGACACACTTTACACTCAAAGGGAGCTCCACTTTTAGGCAGTGCCTTAATATATATAACTGGCATATCTAGATCCCAGGAGGAATCAGGTGTGTTCAAAGTGGAAAATAACATTGGACTACATTCTGTACTGGAATAATAATATAAAACATGAAGATAAGAAAGAGTCCCTCCACACACACCTCATACACAAGTTATTCATTTATTTCATTCAAAATCTCACTAAAAGACAGGGATTATCTTCAATGTTGATAGTCATTGGGAGCTGCTATTACTGTTTCTGTATTTGAATGGTGTGCTCTGATTGGTTGAGTGGAGATAACGTGTTCTGTGGAAAATCAGTAGTAGTGCTTGTCATGTTTTGCAAAGAAAGGGGATATACAATGCAGAGAAATGTGTTGGATATAGCGTTTTGCATAAAATTGATTTTGGAACTTTGACTAGAGATAAAATTCCAAATTTATTTTGACAGTAACTTGATTTTTTTTTTTAAATGGTACTTATCGTGTTTTGGAACTAAACTTTTCATATTTAGGATACAAATGTTTTTAGAATGTGCAGGATTTTCATGAACATTAATTTCTTATTTACATGCTCATATGAATGATTTACAAATAAATTCAATAGTATACAGCTTGGGCAGCATGGTGGTGTAGTGGTTATACTGTTGCCTCACAGCAGGAAGGTTTAGGTTCGAGCCCAGTGGCCTCCGGGGACCTTTCTGTGTGGAGTTTGCCTGTTCTCCCTGTGTCTGCATGTCCTCTGGGTGCTCTGGTTCCTCCATCCCAGTCCAAAGACATGCAGGTTAGGTTAATTGGTGGCTCTAAATTGACCGTAGGAGTGAGTGTGAATGGTTGTTTGTCTCTATGTGTCAGCCCTGTGATGATCTGGCAACTTGTCCAGGGTGTATCCCGCCTCCCGCCCATAGTCAGCTGGGATAGGCTCCAGCTTGCCTGCGACCCTGTACAGGTTAAGCAGTTACAGATAATGGATGGATGGATCCAGCTTGATAAATGGGACCACAGTTTTCAAATGTGCTAAGCAGCATTAATGGTGAGACTTCAGGAATAAATCTGACTAATATTCAATACCCCATATTCAATAATATATTGTGACTTTTAAGAATATATGTGAATGAATGACTAATTGGTTCAAAAACCAATAAGAATGGCCATGTAAATCATACCAGAGATGATTTAAGGATGACTCACATTCACACACATTGCAAATTTTTTCCAAAGTGTTTGACTACAGTCCCAAGAGAACAGAAACTGGTGAAAACCTGCTGGCTGTGAAATAGGGAGAGAGGATTGCAGTTGAGATGATCAAGTTTCACACACTAGCAGCCAGAAGTGGATGCAACAAGCTGGCACTGAAGTCCACTGAATGCCGAGGTACTCACAGAGCTAGCTTGTCAAGATGATCAAGTTTCCCTCAATTCCCTCACCAATCTGTCCATCTGCCTTGACCACATACTTAAAAGCCAAAAAACCTTGGAAGAACGACAAACCAGACACCTGCCATTGAATCCATGCAGCTTGGACACACTAAGCTCATCTTTGCTAAACCTGAGAGAAGGAGACAGGAAGGCATGTACTTTTAATGTGGCACCACTGACCACCTTATGGACAAATGTCTAAATCATCAAAGAAAATTGACTTTGTCAGTATAGGCTGAAAGGACACTAGACCCCAGTGAGTCTTTCCAAATCATTTTCTCACCAATCCTTCACACGGTAAGTTCAGATAATGCACTCAGGATCTGTCTATGTTCTCCCCATCCTAGTAAACTCCAGAGCCACTGGTACCAGTACCTTCATAGAACACAACACGGTGAAAAGGCTGAACTTTCTCCATGCAACTCCTTCAGTACCTGCTCATGATTCATGCTGTTGATGGAGGTCCCACTGTGACCAGCATTGCTACTCACTGCACTGCTCCCCTTCCACTCCAAGTCAGCACACTACACCATGAATTCATTTTCCCCCTAGTCACAGTTACCAAGCATCTGATTATCCTGGGATTTCCTTGTGTCACAATCTGGGCCAGCTCCTCTACTTCCTAACCATGTGTTCCCTATTTGTGTGTATGTGTGCCTGGCACTTCTGTTTTCCACTCCAGTTTTTCTCTGTGCCTCCCAGCATTCTCTCCACTCAACTGTTCCTGATCACCTCGTTACAGTGTGTTTAAAAGCCATGTGAGCTCTCTCAGTCCCTGCCAGCTTATCTTGTCTCTTTGGAATATATCTTGGTTCCTTTTTCACGTTTATGTCTTTTTGTCTTTTTGCAAGTTTTGTAGCTTTCTGTTCTTTTTTTCTAGCCCTTCTATTTTTTTTGCTACTGTCTGGACTTTTTTCTCAAAATATTAATACACTGCAACTTCACTATAACAAACTTTTTTACTTTGAACTTTCCCATATAACGAACTATGTTTGTTTCATCTCATCTCATCTCATCTCATCTCATTATCTCTAGCCGCTTTATCCTTCTACAGGGTCGCAGGCAAGCTGGAGCCTATCCCAGCTGACTACGGGCGAAAGGCGGGGTACACCCTGGACAAGTCGCCAGGTCATCACAGGGCTGACACATAGACACAGACAACCATTCACACTCACACCTACGGTCAATTTAGAGTCACCAGTCAACCTAACCTGCATGTCTTTGGACTGTGGGGGAAACCGGAGCACCCGGAGGAAACCCACGCGGACACGGGGAGAACATGCAAACTCCACACAGAAAGGCCCTCGCCGGCCCCAGGGCTCAAACCCAGGACCTTCTTGCTGTGAGGCGACAGCGCTAACCACTACACCACCGTGCCGCCCCAACTATGTTTGTGTCACCTGAATTTAGTGACAATGAGTTGGAGTCTTCAAAATAAAAAAAATCACTGAGCCATGCATTCCTCTTCCCATCAGAGACAAGCAATAAGTAATCAAATCCACAGTCAAGTTAGCAACATGTGTTAACACCATAAAACAAAGGCTTAACTAGCCAAGCTTCGGTGTTGATCATGAACAATTTTTTGAGAACGGTGATCAAAGGATCGATAAAAGGATGAAATGACTATTGACATTATTGGTGATTTGCAACACATGAATGAACTGAATGGTGAAGATTTAGTTAAGCCAAGTCAAGTTTATTTATATAGCGCTTTTAACAACAAACATTGTCACAACAGCTTTACAGAAAATTAAAGACTTTAAACATGAGGTAATTTTATCCCTAATTTATCCCTGATTGAAAGCCTGTGGCGATGGTGGCAAGGAAAAACTCCCTCAGGCGATATGAGGAAGAAACCTTGAGAGGAACCATACTCAAACGGGAATCCATCCTCATTTGGGTGATAACAGATAGCATGATTTATAAATAACTTGCTTCTATAACTGTGTCTGAAATAGTGACAAAGTACAACTGTGTAACCAGGAAATTCATTACACCTTTAGCATGAAGTCTATTTTGCTGAAGTTATCAACTGTTCATTGATGGAGACTTGAGTGCAAAACAGTTCATGACAACTGCAGTCCTAAGGTTATCATGTCAATTGTAGTCCTTAGCCATTATAGCAAAACTGTAAGTATCCAGAGCCATCTTCCAAGTGTGACTTTCAACTGTCTATATGGGGCCATGGGATAAGACTCCAGCCAGACATGGGACATTAGGATGGATCAGGCAGGTCAGAGGGGTAGAAGATGGTGTCTTCATCACTGGTGTCTCAGGATCAACACCTAATTCAACAGAGAGAGACAGACAGAGGAAGGAGACGGGGGGCAGAGAAAATACAGGTTGTTAGGTATGCCCAGTGTCACCTAATGGTTAACAACCATATATATTTAGAAAACATAGCAAGTCAGTGGGTGGATATTGATGACGATACACCAGTAACCTGTCATTTCCATAACAGATTAAAAAATCATTGCCTCCGTTTGAGACCCTTTAACTCAGTCAATGAACTGCAATAGTGATTCGGACACTTAAGTAATCGAAGAAAAAGCGGTCCAGGATTACAAGTTTCTTCAGCAAGCAAAATTTATGGGACATTAGTATCATACTGTAATGGCTTGTATGAACTGGTCAATGGGCAACTGGGAGACAGGTGCAACAGTTCAAGGTGCATTTTTATTTAAAATTTATCTTTACTTTCACTCTTCAGTGACTTTATGTTTTGCACACATACACACACACACACACCAAGTATGTGTGCACAGAAAACATGCACTCGCACACACAAACGTATAAAACATGCATGCACACGCACACACATTGCAGAACACAGCGCTCTCTCTCTCTCTCTCTCTCTCTCTCTCTCATTACTAGCCATCTGAAAGACAGACAGACACATTAATAGACAGCCAGTAATTTGATACAGATGTAACTCATCACATGTTACCTGCTGGTTCAACCTGACTCCTTGCCATTTATGGTTGACGCTTGACTGTGCCCTTGCTGCCACACGTACTTTTACTCAGTGAAAGTTTACAATATTCACATTATTTTTATGATATTGAAAAGAGTGACTTTTTTTCTTTACTTCATCAATATGTCAGTGAATTAAGTGCAAATATAAATTAATCACAGATGATCTTGTTTTACCTAGGAGTGAGTGAGTGGTGTGACAGGTGGCTTCATTTCAGTATTGTGAATATTTTGATATAACAAACTATTTGAACATCCCCCAAGGAATTCATTATAGTGGGGTTGCAGTGCACTTTCATTGCACTCCTACCTCCCATGTCTGCTTGTGGGTTCAGCTCACCATACCTCAGGCCTTATGGCCTGTGACAGAATAATCTGGCCACAGAATGGACCCAGCAGACATCTTTGACCTCAGAGCTGCCCTGGAGAAGCAGGGAGCTCTTGTTGGGACCCACCAGAGATTTAGACTGTTACTCAGAATCTTGTGACTGTTGTTGAAACTTTTAATGCTCTCACAGTCCAGATCCAGCAGCTCCAAACAGACCATTCTCCACCTGCTCCAGTCTTGCCCAGTCCTGCTTAGCCTGTTCTTCCTAGCTCCCCTCCATGGTGAACCTTGGCTACTAGTTCCACCACCCTACAATGGCTAACCAGGAACCTACTATTCTTTCCTATTGCAGTGTTCACTGACTATGGATCACCAAGCCTCCATCTTTCCCATTGAACACTCCAGTGTAGCCTACATCATCTCCCTACTCACTTAGAAGGCTTGTGAGTGGGGTACTGCTGTGTGGGATGACAACTCTCCATTTTGTAATAATTTTAATTATTTTTCTGAGGAGATGAGGAGGGTCTTTGACTGCACTCTGAGTGGCAGAGGAGCAGTGAGGGAGCTACTGTGCCTCAAGCAAGATAACCTGTCTACCTATGATGATGCCTCCTCCTGGGTATGAGGTTAAACTGCAACCATAGATAGGAAGAGAGGTGGTAACTTACCCTGGAAAGGGCCCTTTGGCTAAAGATTACAGTATGTCCCTACTGGTAGATATGGCCCTCCTTCTTATCTGTATGGGCTGCTTCCTGTCTGGCCTTGCCTAGCCAGCATTCAGGATAAGAGAAGGTAATTATGACTTCAAATTCCCCTGATGCCTTGTAGGATGCTCCTTTTCAGGATAAGGCTAAGGGAGTAAACCTGACAAAAATCAGGAGGGAGGAACCTTAGGCAGATGCTGGCAAGATACTTTCTTCAAACCTTCATCTGCCATTCCCTACAGTCACACTAAGCCCCAAACAAGACCTTGTCTCTCCTTTGGATACTCTTGGAGTGGCCAAGAGGGGTGAGGTGGAACTTGGGTACCACACTTCCTCCATATCCTTTGCACAGGCATAGCAGCTCAAAGCACAGTGAGTAGAGAGGACACTTCACACTCGTGATCTGTGATCACGAGGAACCAACACAGAGGTAGGCAGTTACCGGTTATAAATTCACTCAATTTGATACCAGAGTGAATACCAGGGGCCCCTCTCAACAGAGGAAGTGACTTTTTAGTCACATTGATTGGCTACCACCCACTAAAGCTGGGCAGCCCCCATCCAGTAAGGTGCCAATCCATCACATCTGCCTTCCTCTCCAGGTGCAAATGGCTAGACCAAAAGTTGAAAATCGGATGCATTAGAGCACCTAACAACAAATTAAAGAAAACTATCCTGATCTGACTTGGAAATTGGAATGTCAGAACCCTTTGCATTGGATTTGGACAAGATCTCACAGAATTGGACAATAGCAGAAAAAAACAACTGTAGTGGACCGTGAGTTGAAAAACCTGAGAGTAGACATTGCAGCCCTGCAAGAAACCCAACTGGCCAACTCTGGATCCATTAAGGAGAAGAACTACACATTCTACTGGTATCCTCAATGAAGATGATCACCTTCTTCATGGCATCAGTTTTGCTGTACACAATAGACTGCTGGATTGCATCAGTACTCCAGTTGCCATCTCTGAAAGGGTTACATCACTGAGGATGATAATGAGTGCTGACCAAGTAACCATCATTTGTGCCTATGCACCAACACTCAATGCTGATCAGGAAGACAAAGTCAAGTTTTATGATGAGATCAGTCATGTTGTTCAACAAGTGGCCAGCATAGACCAACTCTCTGTCTTGGGTGACTTCAATGCCTGAGGTGGAGCTGTTCACCAATTATGGCCATCCTGCCTGAGTAAGTTCAGCATTGGCAAGATGAATGACAATGGTTACTTGAGTTTTGCTCAGAGAACCAACTGTGTGTATACAATACCAACTTAAACTGTAAACTGAAGCATAAAGTCTCATGGCGCCATCCTAGATCATCTCACTGGCACCAGTTGGATGTGGTTCTGGTAAGGAGAGCAAACATAAACTCAGTGAAAATGACAAGATCCTACCATTGTGCTGACTGTGATACAGATCATGCACTAGTCCTGTCAAAGATAAAGATTCAGCCAAAAAAGACACACTCTGTCAAACCTTCCAAGGCACCCAAGCTGAACACCAACAACATGTGCAACCAAAGCCGACAACAAGAATTTAGAGAAAAGTTCAATGGACGTCTCACTGGCCAGCCTTCAGGATCACCAATCACCCATCTGACCCCCAATGATATGTGGGAAGAACTATGAACCACCATGTACGACACTGCACTGGGCATCTTCAGAAAGAAACAGACTGTGAGAGAAGACTGAGTTGAAGAATACTCTGCCATCCTACTTCCACTCATAGATGCAAAAAAGAAAGTTTTGATTGCCCACAAGAACACACGCTCTCAAGCAACATCAGACTGGCTCAAAGAAGCCAAATGCAGACTCCAATGAGAATCAAGGAAGTGTGCCAACGAATACTGGAACAAGCTCTTCCTGGAGATCCAGGAGGCTTATGACAGAGGTGACACAGAACACGGTACCAAAAAATTAACCTGACATTTGGACCCCAAGTGTGAAAAGTATCTACTGTCAAATCAAAAACTGGTGAGCCAATCCAAGACAAAAACCCACTGTTAGATCAATGGATTGAGCACTATTCTGAACTGTACTCAGAGGAATGTCATATGGGTGAGACAAAACTGCTTGATCCACTTTCTGAAATGACAGCTCTTGACATTGAACCAAATATGGAGCTCAGCAGAGCAACTGATGCACTCTCATGCAACAAAGGACCTGGCAACGATGCTATACCTGCTGAGCTACTGAAGAAGAACAAGGAGCCCATTCTATCACTACTCCACTAATTCCTTCTCCATTATTGGCAGGAAGGCACAGTGCCCTAGAAATGAGAAATGCAAACATTTATTCTTATACAAAGTAACGAGGAGACAAGGGAGACTGCAACAATTACAGAGGTATATCACTCCAACACTACAGGCAAGGTATTCACTCATGTCATCCTGCAGTGACTACAAAGGCTGGCAGAGAGAGAGTGCTCCTAGAAAGTCAATGCGGATTCTGCTCCAACAGATTTACCATAGATATGATTTTCTCACTTCGCCAACTGTAAGAAAAGTGCTGCGAGCAACAGAAACCTCCATCACTTTTGTGGACAAAACAAAAGCCTTTAATACAGTCAGCAGATCAGGGTTATATCATGTCCTCAAAATGATTGGCTGTCCTCCACTGTTACTGAGTCTCATAGCATTCTTCCATGATGAAATGTATGCCACTGTTCAATTTGATGGATCCACATCTAACAGCTTTCCAATAAGAAGTGGCGTTAAGCAAGGGTGTGTTCTTGCTCTTACACTTTTTAATATGTACTTCACAGTATTGCTTGTAACTGACTTCAAGGACTCATGTGGAGACATGTTTCTTTATTGGAGAGCAGATGGTTCACTATTCAATCTAGCGAGACTCAAGGCAAAGACGGAAGTGAAGCAAGCAACATTAAGGGATCTCCTTTTTGTTGATGTGGCCCTTGTTGCCCACAATCAGACCACCCTGCAAGAGATGATAAATACTCTGAACAAGACATGCAAAGCATTTTATCTGGTTGTCAGTGTCAAGAAGATGGTTGTTCTAACGCAAGGAACACCCTTCACCACTGATGCACTTAGACTTATTGGAAAACCACTTGAAACTGTCCAGAAATTCTGCTTCCTGGGATCAATAGTGACCTCTGCTGTCTCCCTCGATGAAGAACTCAACTGCAGAATTGGAAAAGCTGCCACAACCTTTGGCAGGCTGACAAAATGAGCCTGGAAGAAAAAGTACTTCACCACCAAGACATGCATTGCATCTATGAAACCTGTGTGCTCAGCACACTACTCTATGCCTCTGAGACATGGACCATCTACAAGGCAGGAGAGAAAACTCAACTAATTTTACCTTCACTGCCTCCATAAGATTCTAGGCATCAGCTGGCAGTACAAGGTATCAAACTCAAGAGTCCTGGAGATGGAAGACCAAATGGCCATTACCTCCATCATGAGCAAGAGAAGGCTAAGATGGCTTGGACATGTGAAGAGGATGGAAAACACCCACATTCCAAAGCAACTCCTGTTTGGTGAGCTTACAAATGCACAGTGTCCTAATGGAAGGCCCAAGCTATGCTTCAAAGATGTGTGCAAGGACACTATGAAACATTTTGAAATTGTCCACTCCTCTTGGGAATGTATCGCTGCAGTCTGGTCTGCATGGTGAAGTGCATTGAAGACAGGAGCCGTGCTGCAGGAAGAACACCTGTGCTCAGACTGAGAAGGGAAGCATCTTCCTAGAAAGCAGAGTGCCTATACACCACCTAGGGATGTTAACTTTCCATGCTGCTTGTGTGGCCACCTCTGTAGATCAAACATTAGCAGAATCAGTCATGAGTGAAGCACAAAGAGATGGACTCACGCATCACCATAGCTGTTAAGACTGTCTGTCAAGATGCAAAAAGCCAATAATAATGATGATGATGCCATAAAGTTTCGAACCCTGTCTACTTCATTTGAGTGGGATAATCATGCACTGTTTGATGCCTTTTATAATGGGCTTTCTGAACATGTCAAAGATGAGCTGGTTTCCCAAGAATTACCCCTTGACCCGAATGCTTTCATGGATTTGGTGGGTTGTACTGATGCCCATCTAAGGTCACAGCAAAGAGAGAGGTCCCCAGGATTTCACCAAGCATGGGCTTCATTGTCTTCTACACAGGAACCCTCTTCACCCCCTGAGCCTATGCAAGTTAATTTGAACCCAGCTCTCTCCAGAGGAATGTGAGCGACGTGATAAGATGTGGGCCTGTTTGTGCTGTGGCCAGAGTGGTCATTTTTGTCAGACATGCCTACTTAAAAACAAGCCCTCCCCATTCCCTTTTGAGTGGTCACTATTGTTTGTCTCTCTATCCTCTTCAGGTCAAGTCTACACTCTCCAAGCACTAATTGTTTCCAGTGTGGATCAGAACTTCATTGGTTCCTCCTTAGTTCAAGACCTGAGAATTGCCACACATCCCTTCAATCAGCCTCTCACAACCAAGGCCTTAAACGGTCAGTGTCTTAGTGCTATCCACCAGGTCACTGAACCAGTGCTTCTATGTGTTTCAGGTAACTATTCTGAAATAATCTCTTTTTATGTCCTGGCTAACTATCATGTTCCTATTGTGTTAGGACTGCCTTGACTATCTAAAAATAATCCCTATATTCACTGGACTGATAATTCCATTTTAGGATGGAGTGTTTTCTGCCATGCTCATTGCCTTAATGCCACTGGTTCCTCTGAGACCTCTCTCTCTCTGTCTCTCGCCACCCATGGACATGTTCCCAGATCTGTCCTGTGTTCCCTCAAATATCTCAACCTCAATTCAATGTTCAGTAAGTCTAGAGTAACATCCTTCCCTCCTCACAGACACTATGGCTGCACCATAGACCTCATACCTGGCACTGCTCCGCCTAAGGGGCACATCTACTCTCTGTCATCTTTTGAGAGAGAGGCTGTGGATAAATATATTTGAGTCATTGGCAGCAGAAATTATTTACCTCCCCCATCACCTGCAGGTGCAGGGTTGTTTTTTGTTGAGAAGAAAACACAAGTCTCTTTGACCTTGCATTGATTACAGGGGCTTAAATGGCATTATAATAAATACCCCCTTCCTCTTATGACCACTGATTTTGAGTTGCTACAGGGAACTCAAGTATTCACAAAGCTGGATTTGCATAATGCATACCACCTGGTCAGGATCTGTGAAGGGGACGGATGGAAGACTGCTTTCAATACCTCAACTGGACCCTATAAGCATCTTGTTGTTCTGTTTGGGCTGACCAATGCCCCAGGAGTATTCCAAGACTGAGTTAATGACATGCTTTGAGACATGATCAACAGATTTGTGTTTGTGTATCTGGATGATATATTGATTTTCTCCCCCTCTATTGATACACATCGAACCCACATCAGGCAGGTTCTGCAAAGACTTCTAGAAAATCAACTCTATGTCAAGCAGAGAAATGCAAATTCCATCAGACAGAGATATCATTTCTTGGCTTCACTGTTGCCCCAAACAAGATACAAGTGGACCCCTGGAACATTAAAGTTGTTACTGAATGGTCCACTCTTTCCTCCAGACAAGAACGGCAATGTTTATTAGGATTTGGCAATTTCTATACACACTTTATTCATAATTATAGTTCTGTTGCTGCTCTTCTCACTGCCCTGACCTCAACCAAAATCCTTTTTATTTGGGAAGGCCAGGCCAAGACCATTTACTCAACTAAAGAACCAATTTTCCTCTGCTCCCATTTTAATTATACATGACTAGTCCCTACAGTTTGTTGAAGAGGTTGATACATCTGAGACAGGAGTTGGGGCAATCCTGTCTCAGAGTTCACCAACAGACAACAAGCTTCATCCAAATGCCTATTTTTCTCTCTGTCTCTCACAGGCAGAACGGAATTACAACATTGGCAATCTGGAGTTGCTGGCAGTTAAACTAGCTTTAGAGGAGTGGTGACATTGGCTAGAGGGCACTAAACACCCTTTCATTGTTTGGACAGACCACCACAACCTGGAATACTTGAAGTCTGCTAGGAGATTCAGCTTATGCCAAGCCAGGTGGACATTGTTTTTTGCCAAGTTTTAGTTTCAATTGTCATATCACCCAGGATCGCAGAATGCCAAGCCAGATGCACTGTCTTGACAATTCATTGCTGCTGAGAACCAGGAAGTCCCTAAATCCATCCTTCCCCCTCACTACTTGGTTGCCACAGCTATATTGGATGTGGTGATATGGGTGAAGGAGGCACTTGCTCAAGATCCTGGCCCAGGTACCAGACCTTATAACTGTCTGTGTGTTCCTCTCATTGTTCACAAATGGGTCCTTGACTGGGGACATGGGTCACAGTTTGCTTGTCACCCAGGTGTTCCCAGAACTACAGCACTGATCCAGCAATGTTTCTGGTGGCCCTCCACGAAGGAAGAAATCAAGATTTATGTGGCTGCCTGTGATGTTTGCTCCTGCAACAGGCCTGGTAATCAGCTTCCAGCTGGTATTATTAGACCCCTATCAGATGACTTAAGACCCTGCTTCCTGGAGCAACACCCTAACCTGGGTTAAATATGCCAATAATTCTCTACCCTCTTCATCCACAAGTCACTCACCTTTTCAATGCAGTCTTGGCTATCAGCCTCCCCTTTTCCCCATCCAGGAGGAGGAAGTGACAATTCCCTCCACTCAAGCTTTCACTTGTCAATGCCGCAGAGTCTGGGCCTGCTCCTGTCTTCAGTGCACCTCCTATTACTATGAGAGACAAGTGGATTGTCATTGCTCCACTGCTCCGGCCTACCAGGTTGGCCAGAGGGTCATGCTGTCAACTGCTAACTTACCTCTCAAAGTCATGTCATGTAAGCTGGCACCTAGATTTGTTGGGCCTTTCACCATTTCCAAGATCATAAACCCAGTCAGTGTCAAGATAATTTTACTACTCACCATGCATCACATTCACCCATTCTTCCATGTTTCCTAGATCAAACCCTTAGTCTCTAGTCCTCTCTCCCACCCTGCTATACCTCCCCCTCCTCCTAGGATCATTGATGGTGGTGAAGTGTATACAGTCAGATGTCTGCTGAAGGTCTGCTGCCATGGTAGAGGTCTGCAATACCTGGCTGACTGGGAGGGATATGATCCAGAGGAGAGACACCTGCCAGGTTCATTCTTGACCAGACCCTCATCACAGAGTTCCATCAGAATCATCCTGAGGCCATACCTAGGACACCTGGTGGCATTCATAGGGGGAGGGGTACTGTCACAATCTACCCAGGCTCCTCTACTTCCTAACCATGTGTCCCTTGTTTGTGTGTATTTATGCCTGGCTCCTCTGTCTTCTACTCCTGCTTTTTTTTTCTGTGTCTCCCAGGATTCTCTCCACTCACCTGTCACTAATCACCTTGTTATAGACAGTTTAAAAGCCATGTGAGATCTCTCAGGGCCTGCAAGATACAGTGTATTGCAAAAGTATTTATCCCCCTTGGTGTTTGTCCTGTTTTGTCGCATTACAAGCTGGAATTAAAATGGATTTTGGGGGGTTAGCACCATTTGATTTACACAACATGCCTACAACTTTAAAGGTGAAAATTGTTGTTTTATTGTGACACAAATAATAATTAAGATGAATAAACAAAAATCTGGATTGTGCATAGGTATGTTGTGTAAATCAAATGGTGCTAACCCCCCAAAAAATCCATTTTAATTCCATCTTGTAATACAGCAAAACAGGACAAACACCAAGGGGGTGAATACTTTTGAAAGACACTGTATCTTGTCTCTTTGGAACATTTTTGGTGCTTTTTCCATGTTTATAGCTTTTTGTCTTTTTGCCTGTTTTATAGATTTCTGCCCTTTTCTAGCTCTTCTGTTTATTTATTTATTTATTTATTTATTGCTACCGTCTGGACTTTCCCCCCAAAATATAAATACTTTCATTGCAATCTGGCCTACTATGTCTGCTTCTGGGTTCAACTCACCACACCTCAGGCCTTGCATCCTGTAACATCTTGGATGCATCTTCACAACTTCCAAAACTCCTGGCATGACAAGATAATTATCAAATGGTCAGATCACTGTTTCCACAAATGTCTTCAATTCCCATCTTTCATTGTTGTATCCACACCTGTGGAAAGCCCCAATACTCACCCCATTGCTGTCTCCTATCTCTGAGGTGTACCATGACCTAAGTGTGGTGTTTAGCAAAACCATCGTGAGTGGTCTGCCACCACACAGACCCGATGATTGTGCTATCGACATCCTGCAGGGCACCATGCCTCCTCACAACTGTCTTTAAAGACTGTCCATCACAGAACACTGTGCCATGGAGGAGTATGTGCACGAAGCCCTGCAGCAAGGGTATATTTGACTCTCAACTTCACCTGTGTCAACTGGCTTCTTTTTTGTGAAGTGGAAGGGATGAGGGTTGTGCCCTTGCACTGATTATTGGGAGCAAAATCAGATCACTGTCAAATACCCCTAACACCTTCCACTAATTCTTCCAGCCCTTGAACAATTTTGGTCTGCCAAGATGCTCACCATGCTTGATCAATGCACTGCTTATTACCCAGTGTGCATCAGACCTGGTGATGAATGGAAGACTGCCTTTAATACTGCCACAGGTCATTATGATTATTGTGTCATGTCATATGGACTCTCTTGAACCCCTCAGTGTTCTAATGCCTTATAAATGATGTGCTGAGAGTCTCATCTCATCTCATTATCTCTAGCCACTTTATCCTGTTCTACAGGGTCGCAGGCAAGCTGGAGCCTATCCCAGCTGACTATGGGCGAAAGGCGGGGTACACCCTGGACAAGTCGCCAAGTCATCACAGGGCTGACACAGACACAGACAACCATTCACACTCACATTCACACCTACGGTCAATTTAGAGTCACCAGTTAACCTTACCTGCATGTCTTTGGACTGTGGGGGAAACCGGAGCACCCGGAGGAAACCCACACGGACATGGGGAGAACATGCAAACTCCGCACAGAAAGGCCCTCATCAGCCACGGGGCTCGAACCCGGACCTTCTTGCTGTGAGGTGACAGTGCTAAC
This sequence comes from Neoarius graeffei, assembly GCF_027579695.1. Classification (NCBI taxonomy): domain Eukaryota; kingdom Metazoa; phylum Chordata; class Actinopteri; order Siluriformes; family Ariidae; genus Neoarius; species Neoarius graeffei. The sequence goes on from NC_083578.1 coordinate 30,899,213, forward strand.
CACTACACCACCGTGCCGCCCGTGCTGAGAGTCTTTCTCTGCAAATTTTAATTGTGTATATCAATGACATTTTTATATATTCACCATCTCATGAAGTCCATATAGTCATGAAGGAGTTTTTCATGACTCCTGGAGAACCAGCTCCATGCTAAGGGGGAGAAATACAAATTCCACATCTTAGAAATCTCATTCTTGTGTAATGTCATTAGTCTTAAAGGAGTGACCATGGATGTAGCCAAAGTAATAGCAGTTACAGACTGGCCAAGGACATCAAGAATATTCAGTGCTTCACAAACTTCTATCAGAGGTTTTCTGTGGCTTCAGTTATGTGGCAAGCCCTCTCATCTCTCTTTTCAAGAAGGGCCCCAAGCACCTATCACAGATTTCTACCACAGCCAAGGCCTTTGCAAGACTTGAAACCCTTTTCACCAGCTGCCATTCTTAAATGCTCCAATCCATCAAAGCCATTCATAGTCAAGGTTGATGCCTCAAAAACCGGAGTGGGAGCAGTGTTATCACAGTGGACTGGAGAAAGACCCAAGCTCCACCCAGTAGCCTTCTTTAAAAAAAGAGAACACTATCACCTGCAGAACAAAACTATGATGTGTAATTGAGAGCTGCTGGCAGTAAAGCTCACCCTGTAAGAGTGGCAACACTGACTCGAGAAGGCCAGGTTTCCTTTCACCATTTTTATAGTTCATAAGAACTTAGAATACCTGAAAGTCATTAAACTCTTGAACCACTGCCAAACCCATTTGGCAGTTTCTTTGAAGCAGTTTCCCCTTTACCCTCACATAATGTCCAGGCTCTAAGAATGCTGATTCCCTGTCATGCATTCATCTTGCCAGTAACTCCAACTCAGAGCAAGAGTCCATCCTGCTTCCTTCCTGTTTCATCAGTGACATAACCTGGGAATTTGATCAAGAATTCACCAACATGCTCCAACATCATGCCCCATCCACCTGCTCCCTACCCCTCCAACTCATAGCCTGGGTACACACAATGCTTGCAACTGATCATCCAGCTGCCCTATGCACTTATGCCATGTTAAGGTCCAAGTAGTGGTGGCCAAGCATGCTTACCATTATTTGCTGTCACAATTCTTCCTGTACCATATGTGCCCAAGCTAAAGTTCCATGTACCTTGCCAGCAGGTAAACTTATACCCTTGCACATGCCACAGCACCTCAAGTCTCACATCACCATTGATTTGTCATTGACCTCCCTGAGTCCAAGGTTATGGTCATTATGGTAGCTATTGAATAGTTCTCAATGTCAGTGCACCTGATCCTAGTACTGGGCCTCTCTACAGCCTTTGATGTTACGTGCCAATGGCCGTAGGTGCAGGATAGACCCAATAAGCAGACACAACATGCGCAGGAGTAGTGAATAAAAAAAGTATTTCATTCATCTAACATGAAGCACAAAGAAAAAGAGGCTATAGCAAGACAAAAATCTGAAAATGTGATGAGAATGGGAGTCAGTTCAAAAACAGTGAGCATGAAAAAAATAATCCTTAGCATGCACAGCATGCAGAGTATGAAGAGTCAAATGTGCAGCCCCAAAGTGGGAGAATGTGCTCGTAATCCAGAAAACAGTCAGCAAAGAAGTAATCCAAACTGTAGGTTTGGATAAAGTAATCTCAAAATGCATGGCAAAGTAGCAAATGAGAAATAGAATCTCAAGAAAAAAAATTTAAAAATCAGCAAAACAGGGTCAAAAATTCACATAGAGGTGAAGATAATTCCGCATCAAAAAATTCTCCAAGCAGTGTTAACATAGAGTCATAGATGAGCAGATCAGAAACAGGTGTCCTGGCCACAGTGCAGGGAAGGCTCAGGGAAAAGCATGGGATGAAGTGCAAGGCCTGGATCAGGACCTGGAAGTTCTGGGCTGGATTGTGACATTTGAGACTGCTGAGCACATATTCAATCATGTGTTCTGTTACTTTGGAATCCCTGAAGTTATTGTCAGTGACTGGGGGGTACAGTTCACCTCCAGAGTATGGAAGCATTTCATGGAGAAGTTGGGGGTCTCTGTGAGTCTCACTTCTGGGTATCACCCACAGGCTAATGGGCAGGTCAAAAGGGCCAATCAGGTGATTGTCACTTTCTGTGCACCTTCTGCTCCAATAACCAGGGTGACTGAGTACAGTTCTTTTTGTGGGTCAAGTATGCCCAAAATTCCCTTGAACACACTGCCACACTTCTGACTCCTTTTCAATGTGTGCTAGACTACCAGCCCCCCTTGTTCCCATGGAATGCCACATAAACCAAGTCACCCTCAGTGAACCACTGATTTAGGTGGCGTGAACAGTTGTGGGAGATCATCTGACAGTGCCTTGAGCATGTTGCTGAACAAACCAAGTGGTTTGCTGACCATCACAAGAGCAAGCTACCATAGTATAACCTAAGGGATTGGGTATGGCTGTCAACCATGGATATCCAGAGCAAACAAGATTGTAGTAATCTCAATCCCAGGCACATTGGCCCATAAAGGGTTCTGCAGTGAATAAATGAGGTCATAAGCTTGACTGTGCCACTGCTGTATCACTTCCTGTTTCCATGTTTCACACCTCAAGCCTTTTGTCAGTGGAACTCTAGCTACAGACAGTCCCACCATAGCACCTCCTGAACTCCGAGATATTGATTGTTGAGGATATGTTATACATTATATTATATATTAATCTTTGGAGATGCTCTGTCACATCAATGTTTCCCAGGGTACATTACAGCCTACAGAAAGGGCCACCTCAGTCTCCAAATTCCAACATGAACATGTGCTTTCACATTCTCATTTGTTGGACTTTTGATCACACCCACACTTGATCTCAATCATACCAGAGACTATCCATCCATCCATCCATCCATCCATCCATCCATTATCTGTAGCCACTTATCCTGTACAGGGTCACAGGCAAGCTGGAGCCTATCCCAGCTGACTATGAGTGAGTGGCGGGGTACACCCTAGACAAGCTGGCAGGTCATCTCAGGGCTAACACATACAGATAAACAACCATTCACACTCACATTCACACCTACGGTCAATTTAGAGCCACCAATTAGCCTAACCTGCATGTCTTTGGACTGTCAGGGAAACCAGAGCACCTGGAGGAAACCCAAGCAGACATGGCGAGAACATGCAAACTCCACACAGAAAAGCCCTCATTAGCCGCTGGGCTCGAACCCAGGACCTTCTTGCTGTGAGGCAACAGTGCTAACCACTACATCACTGTGCCACCACCAGACTATTTAAGGACTATTCACATTTATACACATTGCAAAGTTTTTATTCAGTGTTTTATACATTTTGTTACCAAGCCTGATACTTAGTCTGATTGTTATTCTTGTTCCTCGTTCTGTTTCCTGTTTTTGCTAGTTTGGAATTTGGCTTTGATATTGTTGTTTGCACATTGTCTTACCTTTGCCTGAATCCGTCTGAGATTGCATCACATTTTGGATTTGTCTGCCCTGATCTCTGTTAAACTCGTCAACTGCATTTGCATCCCACTCCAGTGCCTCACCTGATAAATGAGTTCTTGTATAAGTAATGGCAGATGAAATTATACTGTGACTCAATCTATAGCAGGGGTGTCAAACCTGATCCATAAAGGGCCTTGTGGCTGCAGGTTTTCATTCCAGCCATGCAGCAGCACACCTGACTTGGCTCATTCAATCAACTGAACTGTCTTCACACAGTCAAATACTTGCAGCCACACCCACCCTTGATTAAAGGGTGGGTGTGTCAGTTGATTGAATAAGCCAAATCAGGGTGCTGCTGCATGGCTGGAATGAAAACCTGCAGCCACACGGCCCTTTATGGATCAGGTTTGACACCCCTGATCTATAGCATCACCTTGTCTTTAGTTAGTGTGCTGTTAGTTGTAAAAAAGACATTGCAATAAGCTAGGAGTTGTAATTATTTACCTAGTGGTGAATAATATTTTTTTCATATTGCAGAACATATTGTCTCTGTTATATGCAGACAAGGATAGATTATAAAATATTGTGGCTCAGTTCCCAAATAAGGCATAAAATCTAAGCCATAGGAATCAGCACATTGAGCTCCAAACAAATTTGATTTATTAAATATCATTCAATTTTAATAATCAAAATTAATTTTATTTTATTGATTAGTTATGTCCTATACAATGTGAATAATAATCAATATTGTTATTACTTCTTTACTGCAGGTTTTTTCAGTACATTTTCAGTACATTAGACATTCGAACAGTTTTGTGTAGAAGTATGCATTTACCTAAAAAATAATGTCATATTTCTTCCTTTGTGTGTGTGTGTGTGTGTAGGTATGGAGCATCACTTACAATTCCTGGCTTACATTTGCCTTGTTGGTGTGGTCCTGTGTTATCTGGATGTCAAGGCGCCGACGGGAGTACACCATGATCAGCGCTCCGTTTCTTGCTGTCTATTGTACACTGCTGTTGGTGGCTAGCTTTATTAGTGGTTTCCATCTCCATCATAGTGAACTTTTCCCTGCACTCCCTAAGGCTGTACTAGTTGATTTTGATCTCTACACTTATCACACACCCTGTCTTCACCTGGGAGCAAAGGTAAATTACAGCCTAAATCACCAATGAAGAGTGGGTGAAAGAGTACTGTAAATAAAAGCATATGTATATATGTATAAAAAAAAGATGCTAATTTAAACATTTAAAAAGTAGACTGGAATTTTAAATGCAAAATTTAAAATTACGTTCACACATTCACACATAAAGCACATTGTGCTATGCTGTTATGTTTTCAGTTATCACGATATATCTAGATAAAAGACTTTTCAGGTAATTTCCAGATGTTATGATATATTTCTAGTTAATTTATCATTATTTCAGGATATTTTACCATTATTTGTGACCTTATTGTCTTGCTATTTAAAGATATTATGTCAGTATTTTGAGTTTTGAATAATTTCAAGATTTTATTCTTTCAACTTAACTCTTTATTTCAAGACATTATCTCATTATTTCAACTTTATTGTTATTTTAAGATATTACATCAAAATAATGAGCTGTTAAGTGGAAATGATGACATAAAATAATAACTTGGTGTCATGCCCATGTGCGTTGGCATTCGGAGTGTGCAGCACACACCTCAGACTGAAACTCACACGCAGCGCCTCAGTCAAGTTCGTTAGCACTAATTGCCATGCACCTGTTCCTGATTAGAGCCCAATCACAGTTCACGCTTATAAGGACTCTCCATACACACAGAATCTGTGAAGTATACAATCTGTTCTTTATGTCTGATGGTACCAAGACTTTGAATTTTGTATTGCTTCTCTAGGATTGACTCTGGTTTCTGTTTTCCAACTTTTTTCCTTGGCTATCCTGTCTGTACCTCACTTGACTACTTCCTGTTTTTCAAACACCATTTTTGTCTGATGTATTGGATCTACAATATTTGCCAGCATGCTTTTAAATAAATTCTTTTGGCACTACATGACAGCACACAGGGTTTGTGTGCTTGAATGATCCTAGGAGCTATGTTGTCAGGGGCATTACACCCCTGTTAGGGTCTCCCAAGGCAGACAGGTCCTAGGTGACAGGCCAGACCAAGAGCAGTTCACCAAAACCCTTACGGATAATAATAGATCAAGGACCGTGATGTCGCCTGGTATAGTGCAGCCAGGGCCCCACCCTGGAGCCAGGCCCGGGGTTGGGGCTCGTATGCAAGCACTTAGTGGCCGGGCCTTTGCTCACGGGGTCTGGCCGGGCTCAGCCCGAAGCGGTGACGTGGGCCTGACCTCCTGTGGGTTCACCACCCACAGAGGTAGCCAGAGGGGGCCAGTGCAGTGTGGATTGGGTGGCAGTCGAAGGCAGGGGCCTCGACGACCTGATCCCTGAACACAGCGGCTAGCTGTTGGGACATGGAATGTCACTTCGCTGGGGGGGGGAAGAGCCTGAGCCTGTGCGGGAGGTTGAGAGGTACCGGCTAGAGATAGTCGGGCTCACCTCCACGCACAGCTTGGGCTCTGGAACCCAGCTCCTTGAGAGGGGCTGGACTCTTCACTTCTCTGGAGTCGCCCATGGTGAGTGGCGGCGGGCTGGTGTGGGCTTGCTTATAGTGCCCCAGCTCAGCCGCCATGCATTGGAGTTTACCCCAGTGAACGAGAGGGTCGCCTCTCTGCGCCTTCGGATTGGGGAGAGGGCTCTTGCTGTTGTTTGTGCCTACGGGCCGAATAGCAGTATAGAGTATCCGGCCTTCTTGGAGTCCCTGGGAGAGGTACTGAGAGGTGCTCAGACTGGGGACTCCATTGTTCTACTGGGGGACTTCAACGCTCACGTGGGCAATGACAGTGACACCTGGAGAGGCGTGATTGGGAGGAACGGCCTCCCCGATCTGAACCCAAGTGGTGTTTTGTTATTGGACTTCTGTGCTAGTCATGGTTTGTCCATAATGAACACCATGTTCAAGCATAGGGGTGTCCATAAGTGCATGTGGCACCAGGACACCTTAGGTCGGAGGTCGATGATCGACTTTGTTGTCATTTCATCTGATCTCCGGCCCTATGTCTTGGACACTCAGGTGAAGAGAGGGGCTGAGCTGTCAACTGATCACCACCTGGTGGTGAGTTGGATCCGCTGGTGGAGGAGGAAGCCGGACAGACCTGGCAGGCCCAAATGTATGGTGAGGGTCTGCTGGGAACATCTGGCCGAGCACTCTGTCGGGGAGGTCTTTAACTCCCACCTCCAGGAGAGCTTCTCCCAGCTTCCGAGGGAGGCGGGGGACATTGAGTCTGAGTGGACCATGTTCTCTACCTCCATTGTAGACACGGCTGTTCGGAGCTGTGGCCGCAAGGTCTCTGGTGCCTGCCGTGGCAGCAATCCCCGAACCCGGTGGGGGACACGAGAAGTAAGGGATGCCGTCAAGCTGAAGAAGGAGTCCTATTGGGCCATGTTGGCCTCCGGGACTCCTGAGGCAGCTGACGGGCATTGGCAGGCCAGGTGTACTGCAGCTCAGGCAGTTATGGAGGCAAAAACTTGGAACTGGGAGGAGTTCTGTGAGGCCATGGAGAAGGACTATCAGTCGGCCTTGAAGAAATTCTGGCAAACCATCCAGCGCCTCAGGAGGGGGAAGCAGTACTCTGCCAACACTGTTTACAGTGCAGGTGGGGAGCTGTTGATCTGAACTGGGGACATTGTCGGGCAGTGGAAGGAATACTTCAAGGATCTCCTCCACCATCATGTCTTCCACTGAGGAAGCAGAGGCTGATGACTCAGAGGTGGACTTGTCCATTACCCAAGCCAAAGTCACTGAGGTGGTTTGCAAGCTCCTCGGTGGCAAGGCACCGGGGGTGGATGAGATCCGCCCTGAGTATCTCAAGTCTCTGGATTTTGTGGTGCTGTCTTGGCTGACACGCCTCTGCAACATTGCGTGGCAGTCAGGGACAGTGCCTCTGGAGTGGCAGACTGGGGTGGTGGTCCCTCTTTTTAAGAAAGGGGACCAGAGAGTGTGCTCCAATTATAGGGGAATCACACTTCTCAGCCTCCCTGGGAAGGTTTACTCCAGGGTACTGGAGAGGAGAATTTGGGCAATAGTTGAACCTCGGATCCAGGAGGAACAATGTGGTTTTCATCCTGGTCGCAGAACACTGGACCAGCTCTATACCCTTCATAGGGTGCTCGAGGGTTCATGGGAGTTTGCCCAACCAGTCCACATATGCTTTGTGGATCTGAAGAAGGCATTCGACCGTGTCCCTCGTGGTATTCTGTGGGGGGTGCTTTGGAAGTATGGGGTTCGGGGCTCTTTGCTAAGGGCTGTCCGGTCCCTGTATGAATGGAGTAGGAGTCTGGTTTGCATTGCCGGCAGTAAGTCAGACCTGTTCCCAGTGCATGTTGGACTCCAGCAGGGCTGCCCTTTGTCACCAGTTCTGTTCATAATTTTTATGGACAGAATTTCTAGGCATAGCCAGGGGCTGGAAGGAATCCTGTTTGGGAACCACAGGATTTCATCTCTGCTTTTTGCGGATGATGTTGTCCTGTTGGTTTCTTCAAACCAGGACCTTCAGCATGTGCTGGGGCAGTTTGCAGTCAAGTGTGAAGCAGCTGGGATGAGAATCAGCACCCCCAAGTCCGAGGCCATGGTTCTCGACTGGAAAAGGGTGGCTTGCCCTCTCCAGGTTGGTGGAGAAGTCCTGCCTCAAGTGGAGGAGTTTAAGTATCTCGGGATCTTGTTCATGAGTGAGGGAAGGATAGAGCGTGAGATCGACAGACAGATTAGTGCAGCCTCCACAGTGATGCGGTCGCTTTACCGGTCCATCGTGGTGAAGAAGGAGCTGAGCCAAAAGGCAAAGCTCTCGATTTACCGGTCGATCTACATTCTGACTCTCACCTATGGTCATGAGCTTTGGGTAATGACCGAAAGAACAAGATCACAGATACAAGCGGCTGAAATGAGTTTCCTTCGCAGGCCGGCTGGGAGCTCCCTTAGAGATAGGGTGAGAAGCACAGTCACTCGGGAGGAGCTTGGAGTAGAGCTGCTGCTCCTCCACATTGAGAAGAATCAGCTGAGGTGGCTTGGGCATCTCTTTCGGATGCCTCCTGGACGCCTCCCTGGGGAGGTGTTCCAGGCATGTCCCCCCAGGAGGAGGCCCCGGGGAAGACCCAGGACACGCTGGAGGGACTGTCTCTCGGCTGGCCTGGGAATGCCTCAGTGTTCTTCCTGAGGAGCTGGCTGAGGTGTCTGGGGAAAGGCAAGTTTGGGCTTCCATGCTTAGACTGCTGCCTCCATGACCCAGCCCCAGATAAGTGGATGAAGATGAGACAAGACTACATGACAGAATATTTCACTGACTACTTGGATGTAGTGAAAGAGAGAAGGCATGTTGAGCAATGCTATGCCAGAGTTACTGTGCTCCAGAGTGTGCACAAGAGGTCGACAGGTCAGCCTCTGCTCCAAAGCCCCTTCAAGAGGCTCACAGGGCAGCCTGTATTCCTGTACTTGCTCCTCTGCCTAGCTTAAAAGATGTCATCTCTCCACTTTCTGAGTGGGAGGATGAGATCTTTGCTCTGCTTCCAGGCTTCAGGAAGGATAAGATCTTTGCACTGCCTCCAGGCTCCAGGGAGGACACCATCACTCTGATGATAGGTTCCAGGGAGGGTGCCATTACTCTGCCGCAAGGCTGCAGGGAGAGGATGCCATCACTCGAACTATGCCATACCACATCCCTTCCAACTGCCCAACTCACTTCAAGTATGTTTCCCCATGCCATACTAGTAAGCCAGAGCCCCTGCCCATACTGACACCTTAGTCCATGCCCATGGTCAAGTTCATGCTCATGCTGATGCCAGGGTCCATGACCATGCTCAAGCTCATATCCATTGCTGAACCCATGCCTGTACTGATGCCTGAGTCCCTGCCCATGTTCAAGTCCATGCCCATGCTGATGCCTGAGTCTATGCCCATGTCTGAGTCCAATCCTGAGCCTGAATCCTTGACCAAGTCCATGCCAATGTCCATGTTCTTGGTGAAACCCATGCCATTGTATGAATCCAAGCCTCCAGCTACAACCATGGTCCCATATCAAGCCAAGCCTCAACCAAAGCCTCCACCTGCATACATGATCTCATACCAAGCCCAACTGGAACACAAAGCTCTGCCTAAGCCCATGTTCCAGTGCCGTGCCATGCCAGAATCAGAGTGGAGCTCCGAGGGCACCACTTTCAGCTCCAGATCAGCATCTCAGATCACCGACCAAGGAGGATTTTAGCTCGGGGGGGGGTTCTGTCACAGCCACATGTGCCTCGGACTGCAACTCATTTTGGATCTATTTGCCAGCATGCTTTTAAATAAACTCTTTCAGCACAGACATCCAGTTATTCCCCATTTACATGACTCTTGGATTAATGACAAGATCTTAAAATAAGTTATTCGGTCAAAAACAATGACATAATGGCCATAAATATTGATATAATATCCTGAATTGACAACAAAGTTAACTTGACTTGAATTGAAATAACAAGTTATTAAGAATGTCAACATTTTTTAGGGTTTCTGTATAACCCTACTAATAAAATAGTCACTGAAATATTACTTAAAGAGTGCTTTCACATATGCAGCATTTAGTCCATTTGAATAAAGCCCCATCACATTTATGCAGGTGAGAACACAGCAATCACATTCAGGTAAGGACCATGACAACCAGTCTGAAAGTGTGATCTAGGTCTATTTCAAGAGAACAGGACTAGTCATCCTGTCTATTGTCAGTTGCATTCATTTCCATGCAAGCTAATAAACTGGCCTGAGTTTCCCAAAAGAATCGCAGCACAAAGATCATCATTAAATGGTAGAGCGAGCTGCACAACGAACACTCTCTTTCCTTGTTAAGATGCTCTTAGCATTAAGAGGCTTTTGGGAAACCCACCTCTGAACAGTTTGATGTGCAAAATGAGTCAGAGGACAGAGAAATGCAATGTGTTTTGGATATTTGGACTGCGAAAATATATGCTAGACAAATTTCACAATATTATGTTTGTTTGCTTTAGGTTTTAGTCTAAATAACACTAGTTTCTTCCATTTTTTTAAAGCTGATTTATGCATTTAGTTTCTGGATGTTGCGACGACAACAGTTAATTGAGAAACAAGAAAAGCAAAAGCAGAATGAAGAAAGTCTTCATGAGGTCAAAAGTACAAGTATGAAATCCTTTTTTCCCTTCATAAGTATTGTTAGAACTTGGGTGCATTATAATAGATGATAAAATCTGTTACACCTAAATAATAAAACAACATTCATAAGACTACATTAAATGCAACTTGTTGATTCTGCAAATACATATATAGAAATGTTTATTATTATAATGATATTAATTATTAATGTAAATAAACACATGGAATAAATGCACTACAAGTATGGATAAATGCATGTCATATGAGTAAGTTATATTTCTGCACAAACCTTATGTGCATGTTTCTGAAGCAGTGGTGTGTTTCTGTTTGTGTCCAGGCATAGCTGATAAAACCGAATCATCCAGCATGCTGAATAGAATAGGAGCATTTCTTAAAGGCATTCTGGTGAAGTACTGGATTGTCTGCTGCTGCTCCATGTTTTTTGTCATCAGTTTCTCTGGGAAAGTGGTCGTCTACAAAATCCTTTACATCTGTTTGTTCCTCATCTGTGTGGTTCTCTACCAGGTGAGACTTCCATTACCTTTCAAACATTCACACATTGGGGAGCTTTCAACTGGACACCCTTCTTTAGAGACATGCAGATTGAGCTGGTCAAAATGTATAAGGTACATTCTAATTTAGGATGTACAATATCTAAAAACAATCAAGATCAAACTATTTTCACTACTGGCTGAGTTTTCAGGTGTTTTGCCCTGCTGGCCTGCTAAGCTGCCAGTGCAGCTAATTAGCGCAGGTATTTTACCATTCTGGTGTGCATTTTTGACCATTTATAACATTGTTGTTGCTTATCAATAACAAATCCTTGCCTGCTTTTAGTCTCTGACTTACTGGATTGTTTGTATTGCTCTGAGTATTGGTTATTGACTCATGGCATGGCTCATGGTGTGTTTGTAGACTTTAACAAGGACAGTGCAGATAGTTTGTGGAAACTACAAAGCAGTGTTGATCCATGAACCCTACCATCCATGTAACCAGATTAAACTGCATTAGACCATAACACATATTCTTGAATCAGATAAGTTACAAGGTCATAAGGTATTGATTAACATGTTATAACAGCATGGCTCTGGCACAGTGGGTAGTGTTTCCCAGTGTTCTCAAAAATACACACACTCTTTTCTTATGTAGAATTACAGGTACTTGTGTAAAAAAAATACTCTGGTAAAAGTAGAAGTACTGATTCAACTTCTTTACTCCAGTAAAAGTACAAAAGTACAGGCTCTGAAATGTACTCAGAGTAAAAAGTCACCCTTTGAAGAACATTTCTACTGGCTTTTTTCTGTGCAGAGCTAACTGAACCTCACTTAATAGCAATACAATACAAAACAACCCCAAATCAGAAAAAGTTGAGATGGTATGGAAAACGCAAATGAAAAAAGAGAATACTAATTTCTAAATTTACTCTGACTTGTATTTCATTACAGACAGTATGAACCCAAGATATTTCATGTTTTGTCTGGTCAACTTCATTTCATTTGTTAATATGCATACATTCATACATATATACATGTTTCAGGTCTGCAATGTATGCCAAAAAAACCTGGGATGGGGCAATTTAAGGCTAGTAATGTGGTAATACAATTAAGTAATGATATGATTTGAAAAGGTTACGTCAACAGGTGAAAGTAATTATGATTTGGTACAAAATCAGTGTCCAGGAAAGGCCTAATATTTGAGGAGCAAAGATGGGCCAGTTTGTCAACAAATGCATGAGAAAATTTTTGAAATGTTTAAAAACAATGTTTCTTAAAGTAAGATACAAAGGAATTTGGATATATTCAAGGAATCTAGAGGAATTTCAGTGCATAAAGGGAAAGGGTACAAGCCTAAGCTGAACACCCGTGATCTCTGATCCCTCAGACGGCACTGCATTAAAAACTGTCATTCATCTATAGCTGATATAACCATATGGGGTCTGGATTACTTTGGCAAACCTTTGTCAAGCACTACAGTACAGAGTCAAATCCACAAAAGGCAGTTAAATATTCAAAAAAGGAAGCCTTATGTTAACTGTGTCCAGAATTCCCATCAACTACTCTGGGCTCAGAGGCATCTGGGATGGAGCATCGGCGGCAATGGGAAACCACTACTGTAATGTTCCCTAGAAAGTTTGAAGGGTGAAGCCATCAGAGTGGCCACGTCACTGTAGTGATATGCTAAAATGGATGGATGGATGGATGGATGGATGGATGGATGGATGGATGGATGGATGGAGAAGGAATGGCAACATTAAAAAGCTGTAAATGCTTTACCGTTCTAACCTTTTTAAAAATGTGTTGCAAGAATCAAAATTGCAGTGTGTTTATTTTGAAAAAAAAAGAATAATGAGGTAAAACGTCAAATAATGTGCTGTTGTATTGTTCTGAGTGCAATACAGGTCAAAGATTACTAACTCCATTTCAAGAAAAGTTGGGATATTTTCCAAAATGCAATAAATATTTAAAATAAAAAATCTGTGATTTGCTAATTCATGTGAACCTTTATTTAACTGATAAAAGTACAAAGAAAAGTTTTTTAATAATTTTACTGACCAACTTAATTGTATTTTGTAAATATAAACAAAGTTAGAATTTGATGCCTGCAACAGACTCAAAAAAAGTTGGGACAGAAGCATTATTACCTTTGTATTACATCACCTTTCCTTTTAATGCAATTTTTTAATCATATGGGATCTGAGGGTACTAATTGTTGCAGTTTTGCAATTGGAATTTTTGTCTATTCTTGCTTGATTAAAAGACTTGAGCTGCTCAATAGTCTGTGGTTGCCATTGTCTGGTTCTCCTCTTCATGATGCACCATACAGTCTCAACAGGAGACAGATGTAGACTGGCAGCAGGCCACATACACTCTGTGTCTACGAAGCCATGCTGTTGTAGCCTGTGCAGAATGAGGCCTGGCATTGTCCTGTTGAAATAAGCATGGACTTCCCAGGAAGAGATGTTGCCTTGATGAATATGTCTCTCTAAAATCCCAGTATATACCCCAATATATCAATGGTACCGTCACACATGTGCAACTCACCCATGGCATGGGCATTGATGCACCCCATACTATCACAGATGGTGGCTTTTGCACCTTTCTCTGATAAAGTGGATGGTCGTGTTCACCTTTGGCACTGAGAACTCAATGTCCAGTTTTCCCAAAAACAAGATGAAATGTGGACTCATCTGACCACAGCACACATTTCCACTGTCTTTTGGTCCATCTGAGAAGAGTTCAGGCCCAGAGAAATCGATGTCGTTCCTGCATAGAATTGATGAATGACTTCCTCCTTGTGTAATACAGTAACATATAAAAAGAGGACAGTGATTAAACCAACTGAATCAGGCTAACCTGAATCTTGCAAACCTGGCAAATGGTTGCAATTCTGGGTGCAGCAGCAGACTCTGTTAAGTGACTGTGGTTTTGCAATGTACTTCTGAGCCCATGTAGCTATATTTATCACATTAGCATGATAGTTTCTCAGGCAGTGCTGCCCAAGGGCTCAAAGGTCAGGCACATTCAACAGTGGTTTCCCACCTTACCATTTATGCACCAAGATGTCTCCGAATTCCCTGAATCTCTTCACAGTATTATGTACTGTGGATTTTGAAAAAAACAAACAAACAAACAAACAAACAAACAAACTAAGCCACAACCCATCCTTGCTTTCAAAGAATGAGCCTTGGGGCATGCTCATTTTACCAATTTACTAATGTTACCAATTAACTTGCTTATTGTGGATACTTCCAAAATGGTGTTACTTGAATATCCTATTTCAGTCTTATTTTGCCTTGTCCCAACTTTTTGTTGAGTGTGTTGCAGGCATCAAATTCAAACTTTGTTTATATTTACAAAATACAATTAAGTTGGTCAGTAAAACAATTGAAAATCTTTAATTTGTACTTTTGTCAATTAAATAAAGGTTCACACAAATTAACAAATCACATATTTTTGTTTTTATTGCATTTTGGAAAATATCCCACCTTTTCTGGAAATTAGATTAGATTAGATTAGATTAGATTAGATTAGATTAGATTAGATTAGATTAGATAAAACTTTATTGATCCCTTTGGGAGGGTTCCCTCAGGGAAATTAAGATTCCAGCAGCATCATTACAGATAAACAGAGAAAAGAAATAGAGGAAAACTTCTAGATAAATTAAAATAAATTAAGTATTTACATATACAAATATAAAAAGAATAAGATATGGGGAAGAGAGGAAGGGGGAGAAGGGGGAAGGAGGGGAAAAAAGGTGGGGAGAAGGGGGGGCAGCGGCAGGAGAGATATTGCACTTTATTTTGCACATTATATTGCACATTGTCCGGTATTGCTTATTGTTAGGCTAGGCTACTGCTCCTTCCTGTCCTCTGTCCTCCTGTTACCCCTCCTCCCCCCCAGAGAGGAGTTGTACAGTCTGATGGCATGAGGGACAAAGGAGTTTTTGAGTCTGTTTGTCCTGCACTTGGGAAGGAGCATTCTGTCACTGAACAGGCTCCTCTGGTTGTTGATGATGGTGTGCAGAGGGTGACTTGCATTGTCCATGATGTTCAATAGTTTGTCCATAGACCTCTTCTCTGCCACCGTCACCAGAGAGTCCAGCTTCATGCCGACCACAGAGCCGGCCCACCTGATCAGTTTGTCCAGCCTGGATGTGTCCTTCTTGGATGTGCTGCCCCCCCAGCACTCCACGGTATAAAACAGGACACTGGCGACCACAGACTGATAGAACATCCACAGGAGTTTCCTGCAGATGTTAAAGGACCGCAGCCTCCTAAGGAAGTATAGCCTGCTCTGTCCCTTCCTGTATAAGTGATGGTGTTGCAAGTCCAGTCCAGCTTGCTGTCCAGCCATAGCCCGAGGTACTTGTAGGAATCCGCAACCTCCACCTCGACTCCCTTGATCAGAACTGGTCGTGACCTTGGTCTGGACCTCCCAAAGTCAATGACCAGCTCCTTGGTCTTCGAGGTGTTGAGCTGCAGATGGTTCCTGTTGCACCACACAGCAAAGTCCCTCACCAGGCTCCTATTGAGGTATTTCACCCACGTGACCAAGTCATGTGATGCTGCCATTTTGGACGGCACGGCTCGAATCAGTTTGAATGCGAAGAAGGCGACAAACGAAAAACATAAAAGAAAAAGGAGCAAGATGCAGAAAACACCTTCACTATCCAGCAACGTAGGGCATTTACAGGGCGAGCAGAGGGAGAGGTATTTGCAAAAATTGAGGTTAGCAGGCTTAGAGAACGTCGTTTACCTGCTTCCACCAGGATTGCTCACTGACGTACGGAAGTACACGAAGCCCTTGTCTTTACCTGACTTCGGCCCACATGATCTGTATACCTATGTCGTTAAAAACCCATCGCCATACACAGGTATTGATCTGAAAACGTATAAGAGTTTGGATGCCTATTTGTGTCAGGCTGGGTAACATGCCTACATCAGCGAGTCGTCCCTGGAGCCGGTGGTCGCCATCTTATTACAGCGAAGGTTTGTTCACATTTTCATTTACTTTCGGTCCTCAGGATAAACAAAATGTTATTAAATGTCATTGAAATAACTTCTTAGTCTGTTGAGACATGGCCCGTTATACATTTGCTGTTACCAGGCAATGACCAAGAACTGTATTATTAGGGTCGGTGTAGTTGTAGCAGTGCACTAGCAGCTAGCTGTTAGCACTAGCTAATGTCAACAACAGTAGCTGGTATGTTACTGTAGCAATGTTTACGTTCAGTCATTTGGATGACTGTTAAAACCTTTCAGTCTCAAGTTTTTCCTTTACTGGATTTACTAGTTTACTGAGCTAGCGCGCTCGGGCAAGCTGGGAGCTAGCGCGCGCTAGCCTGCCGGCGGCCGGCGCACGCTAGCCTGTCGGCGGCCGGCGTGCGCTAGCTCCCAGCTTGCCCGAGCGCGCTAGCTCCCAGCCTGCCCGAGCGCGCTAGCTCAGTAAACTAGTAAATCCAGTAAAGGAAAAACTTGAGACTGAAAGGTTTTAACAGTCATCCAAATGACTGAACGTAAACATTGCTACAGTAACATACCAGCTACTGTTGTTGACATTAGCTAGCTTGACGTTCAAAATGGCGGACACTGGGGCGTCACGTGACCCTGTGACGTCAGGTGAAATGCAGTGGTGCTTGAAAGTTTGTGAACCCTTTAGAATTTTCTATATTTCTGCATAAATAAGACCTAAAACATCATCAGATTTTCACACAAGTCCTAAAAGTAGATAAAGAGAACCCAGTTAAACAAATGAGACAAAAATATTATACTTGGTTATTTATTTATTGAGGAAAATGATCCAATATTACATATCTGTGAATGGCAAAAGTATGTGAACCTCTAGGATTAGCAGTTAATTTGAAGGTGAAATTTGAGTCAGGTGTTTTCAATCAATGGGATGACAATCAGGTGTGAGTGGGCACCCTGTTTTATTTAAAGAACAGGGATCTATCAAAGTCTGATTTTCACAACACATGTTTGTGGAAGTGTATCATGGCACGAACAAAGGAGATTTCTGAAGACCTCAGAAAAAGCATTGTTGATGCTCATCAGGCTGGAAAAGGTTACAAAACCATCTCTAAAGAGTTTGGGCTTCACCAATCCACAGACAGACAGATTGTGTACAAATGGAGGAAATTCAATACCACTGTTACCCTCCCCAGGAGTGGTTGACCAACAAAGATCACTCCAAGAGCAAGGCATATAATATTCAGAAAGGCCACAAAGGACCCCAGGGTAACTTCTAAGCAACTGAAGGCCTTGCTCAAATTGGCTAATGTTAATGTTTATGAGTCCACCATCAGGAGAACACTGAACAATAATAGTGTGCATGGCAGGGTTGCAAGGAGAAAGTCACTGCTCTCCAAAAAGAACATTGCTGCTCGTCTGCAGTTTGTTAAACATCACGTGGACAATCCAGAAGACTATTGGAAAAATGTTTTGTGGACGGATGAGACCAAAATAGAACTTTTTGTTTCAAATGGGAAGCGTTATGTTTGGAGAAAGGAAAACACTGCATTCCAGCATAAGAACCTTATCCCATCTGTGAAACATGGTGGTGGTAGTATCATGGTTTGGGCCTGTTTTGCTTCATCTGGGCCAGCACGGCTTGCCATCATTGATGGAACAATGAATTCTGAATTATACCAGCGAATTCTAAAAGAAAATGTCAGGACATCTGTCCATGAACTGAATCTCAAGAGAAGGTGGGTCATGCAGCAAGACAATGAGCCTAAGCACACAAGTCATTCTACCAAAGAATGGTTAAAGAAGAATAAAATTAATGTTTTGGAATGGCCAAGTCAAAGTCCTGACCTTAATTCAATCAAAATGTTGTGGAAGGACCTGAAGTGAGCAGTTCATGTGAGGAAACCCATGTGAGGTGTTCTGTATGGAGGAATGGGCTAAAATTCCTCCAAGCTGGTGTGCAGGACTGATCAACAGTTACCAGAAATGTTTAGTTGCAGTTATTGCTGCACAAGGGGGTCACACCAGATACTGAAAGCCAAGGTTCACATACTTTTGCCACTCACAGATATGTAATATTGGATAATTTTCCTCAATAAATAAATGACCAAGTATAATATTTTTGTCTCATTTGTTTAACTGGGTCCTCTTTATCTACTTTTAAGACTTGTATGAAAATCTGATGATGTTTTAGGTCATATTTATGCAGAAATATAGAAAATTCTAAAGGGTTCACAAACTTTCAAGCACCACTGTACCTCAATACTCCTCCTCTCTGTTGTCACTGATACACCCAACGATGGCTGTGTCATTAGCAAACTTCTGAATGTGACACAGCACCGAGTTGTAGCAGAAGTCCGTGGTGTACAGGGTGAAGAGAAGAGGGGCCAGCACCATGCCCTGGGGTGCTCCGGTGCTGCTAATCACAGTGTCAGACGTGATGTCCTTCAGCCTGACATACTGCGGCCTGTCAGTGAGGTAGCTGGAGATCCAGGTGACCAGACAGGGGTCCACTCGCATCCTGTTCAGTTTGTCCTGAAGTAGTAGGGGCTGGATGGTGTTGAAGGCACTCGAGAAGTCCAAGAAGAGGATCCTCACTGTGTCATTTCTCTTATCCAGATGCGAGTGGGCTCGGTATAGCAGGAAGAGGATGGCGTCTTCCACACCAACACCTGCCCGGTACGCAAACCACAGACAGTCCTGGGCATGTTGTACCTGGGGTCTGAGAAGGCTGAGGAAGAGCCGCTCCAACGTCTTCATCAGATGTGAAGTGAGTGCCACCGGTCGGAAGTCGTTCAGCTCGCTGGGCTGATTCTTTTTGGGAACTGGAACGATACATGATGTCTTCCAGAGGGTGGGCACTCTTCCCAGCTGCAGGCTGAGGTTGAAGATGTGTTGGAGTGGTTCACCCAGTTCAGCAGCACAGGTCTTCAGTAGTCGGGGACACCCCTTGTCCGGGCCTGCTGCTTTCCTGGGGTGAAACTTCCTCAGTTGACCTCTGACCTGGTCTGCAATAATGCATGGAGGAGTCTGTGTTGAGGTGGGGGATGAGGGGGAGAAGGGTGCTGTGATGACTGGGGGGAGGTGTGTTGAGGGAAGAAGGAGAAATGGCTGCAGTGAGGGAGAGGGTGGGGGGGACATGGGCTCGTTGAACCGATTGAAGAAGTCATTCAACTCATTCGCCCTCTCCACTGTCCCCTCAATGACTCTGGTCTTTGTATTGTGGTTAATATTTACAAATCATTGTATTCAGTTTTAATTTCAATTTCAACATATTGTCCCAACTTTTTCCTGTTATGGATTATATTATATTATATTATATTATATTATATTATATTATATTATATTATATTATATTATACCGTATAATATAATATGATAGTACCATATATAAGGTGCTCCACTGCAAATATTTTAATTGCCAAATACTTTATGACAAATATATAATCCACTTGCACCTGCAGTCGATTGACTAGCAGTGAGCAATGTACAGTGTGCGACCTGACAACCCAGCTGTATATAATAGTACTGTATAGCTATCCTTACATTATTAGGCTCCTTACATGCTCGCTAATAACTTGTTTGAAGAGTTTAAGAGCAAATATAACATACAGTTAAAATGTTTGGTATTTAATTCAAACAATTTATCATGTTTATACAAAAACATTTAAAGTTAAAAGTTCAAAGAAAAACTGTTTGCCACAGTTTGTGAAATTGAACACAGTTCAGGTTTTGAAATAGTCAGGTTTCAGTTGGTTTAATCAGTGTCCTCTTTTCTTTGTGTTCATCCATTTAGGTTGAAATTGGTCTTGATTTTGGAAGGCATGCAATGATGCAAAAGGAAAATAAATGATAATTCTCCCCAAATGCATTAAAACTAAAGTAACAAGCCTGATTTGAAAATGTAAAGAGTAGACAGTACAGGTATTTTTTTAAAAGGTAGGGAGTAAAAGTGAAATGTCAGAAAAATAAATATTCATATTAAGTACAGATACTCGGCTTAAAGACAAACAAAACCCCAAAATAACCTCCTTTATACTGACAGATAATATCCATACAAGCTATGTTTGAGTGTTCACTTGTTCATATTTGTAGCTGTATACAGTGTACATATTGTTTTTCTATTAAAATAAAACTTTCCTGGGTGCTGCCATCTTACTTTCTCTGAGGTTCAGATATCACACTCTAAGGACAAACTACGTAAGAGAATCAGAGATTGTGATGTAATTTACATGCCATGTGACTTAAGCCCGGCACACACAACAAAATCCCCAGTGTTGAATTAACACCCTACTGTGTTTACAGTTAGGTCCATATATATTTGGACACTGACACAAATATTGTTTTTTTACCTGTTTACTGAAACATATTCAAGTTGTAGTTATATAATGGAGATGGACATAAAGTCGACTTTCAGCTTTCATTTGAGGGTATCCATATTAACATTGGATGAAGGGTTTAGGAGTTTCAGCTCCTTAACATGTGCCACCCTGTTTTTAAAGGGACCAAAAGTAATTGGGCAATTGACTCAAAGGCTATTTCATGGGCAGGTGTGGGCAATTCCTTTGTTATGTCATTCTCAAGCAGATAAAAGGCCTGGAGTTGATTTGAGGTATGGTGCTTGCATTTGGAAGATTTTGCTGTGAAGAAAACATGCGGTCAAAGGAGCTCTCCATGCAGGTGAAACAAGCCATCCTTAAGCTGCGAAAACAGAAAAAACCCATCCGAGAAATTGCTACAATATTAGGAGTGGCAAAATCTACAGTTTGGTACATCCTGAGAAAGAAAGAAAGCACTGGTGAACTCATCAATGCAAAAAGACCTGGACACTCACAGAAGACAACAGTAGTGGATGATCGCAGAATAATTTCCATGGTGAAGAGAAACCCCTTCACAACAGCCAACCAAGTGAACAACACTCTCCAGGAGGTAGGCGTATCAATATCTAAATCTACCATAAAGAGAAGACTACATGAAAGTAAATACAGAGGGTTCACGGCACGGTGCAAGCCACTCATAAGTCTCAAGAATAAAAAGGCTAGATTGGACTTTGCTAAAAAACATCTAAAAAAGCCAGCACAGTTTTGGAAGAACATTCTTTGGACAGATGAAACCAAGATCAACCTCTACCAGAATGGTGGAAAGAAAAAAGTATGGCGAAGGCGTGGTACAGCTCATGATCCAAAGCATACCACATCATCTGTAAAACACGGTGGAGGCAGTGTGATGGCTTGGGCATGCATGGCTGCCAGTGGCACTGGGTCACTAGTGTTTATTGATGATGTGACGAAGGACAGAAGCAGCTGGATGAATTCTGAGGTATTCAGAGACATACTGTGTGCTCAAATCCAGCCAAATGCAGCCAAATAATAATTGCCGTTTCATAATACAGATGGACAATGACCCAAAACATAAAGCCAAAGCAACCCAGGAGTTTATTAAAGCAAAGAAGTGGAATATTCTTGAATGGCCAAGTCAGTCACCTGATCTCAACCCAATTGAGCATGCATTTCACTTGTTAAAGACTGAACTTCAGACAGAAAGGCCCACAAACAGCAACTGAAAACCGCTGCAGTAAAGGCCTGGCAGAGCATTAAAGAGGAAACACAGCATCTGGTGATGTCCATGAGTTCAAGACTTCAGGCAGTCATTGCCAACAAAGGATTTTCAACCAAGTATTAGAAATGAACATTTTATTTACAATTATTTAATTTGTCCAATTACTTTTGAGCCCCTGAAATGAAGGGATTGTGTTTAAAAAATGCTTTTAGTTCCTCACGTTTTTATGCAATAATTTTGTTCAACCCACTGAATTAAAGCTGAAAGTCTGAACTTCAACTGCATCTGAATTGTTTTGTTCAAAATTCATCGTGATAATGTACAGAACCAAAATTAGAAAAATGTTGCCTCTGTCCAAATATTTATGAACCTAACTGTATATAGGTCCAATTGGACACAATTTAACTCTGAAAGTGTTAATTCAACACTGAGGAATTTGCTGTGCACACGGGTGATTTTCCATTGCTTGGTCGTGCAACTTTTTGACGCAAGCGAAAAATTGCTTTGTGTGTGAATATTTACGGCAGCGATTTTTTGTTGCTTGCGACAGATTGCAGGTATCAAACATGCTTGATATTCTGCGAAAAAAAATCGCCAGTTGCTGACTTGCTGCAGAGATATTGCTGCATGTGCGTGCCTTTGTGCTAACGAAATGATCGCCTCCAAAGGCTAAGCCAATCCCCACCTGTGAAGTAGTCACGTGATTTCCACATGACTTGCATCCCCCTTCCCAAATCGCCCACTGGTTGCGCACACGCAGCTACCCAAGAGGGGAAACTTGTGTCCAAAAATCGCAAAATACTGTACTTGCAATAAGAAGTCACCCGTGTGTGCCAGGCTTTACCAAGGCTGAGAGCTAGTGGATACATGGCTTGTAAATTATTGTAAACAACCCTAAAGATGCCTGAGTGTCAAGCGTTTGGCTGTAAAAATTAGCCCAATCATTGAAGCAGTGAACACACACACACACACAAGTGAACAGTGAGCAGACTCCCAGCCGTTGGGAGTCTTTTACTGCCTGTAAATGCTCTATCACCAACTATTCAGTGTTTATTTATTTAAAAATCCTTGTATTTTTATGTGACATGCTTATATTTGTTTTTATTCACTGAGAAAAGTGATCTTTTTAGATGGCAAGAACGATGTTGTGTGAGGGTTTTGCTGAGATTCGAACCTGGGTTGCTGGTGTGATAATCCAACAAACCCCCACTATGCCACCAGGGGGATGATTCAAGTGCAGAGGCGACTCAAGTGTGGTTTGCATGTTCTTCCCGTGTCCACGTGGGTTTCCCCCACAGTCCAAAGACATGCAGGTTAGGTTAACTGGTGACTCTAAATTGACCGTAGGTGTGAATGTGAGTGTGAATGGTTGTCTGTGTCTATGTGTCAGCCCTGTGATGACCTGGCGACTTGTCCAGGGTGTACCCCGCCTTTTGCCCGTAGTCAGCTGGGATAGGCTTCAGCTTGCCTGCGACCCTGTAGAAGGATAAAGCGGCTAGAGATGATGAGATGAGATTATTATTATTTTATTTGTTTTTTAAGAATTTGAGGCCTTTATTTGATGGCTTTGTGTAATGAAGGGAAATGGTGCATTAGTGTGCTGGTTACAACCCCGATTCCAAAAAAGTTGGGACAAAGTACAAATTGTAAATAAAAACAGAATGCAATGATGTGGAAGTTTCAAAATTCCATATTTTATTCAGAATAGAACATAGATGACATATCAAATGTTTAAACTGAGAAAATGTATCATTTAAAGAGAAAAATTAGGTGATTTTAAATTTCATGACAACAACACATCTCAAAAAAGTTGGGACAAGGCCATGTTTACCACTGTGAGACATCCCCTTTTCTCTTTACAACAGTCTGTAAACGTCTGGGGACTGAGGAGGCAAGTTGCTCAAGTTTAGGGATAGGAATGTTAACCCATTCTTGTCTAATGTAGGATTCTAGTTGCTCAACTGTCTTAGGTCTTTTTTTTGTTGTATCTTCCGTTTTATGATGCGCCAAATGTTTTCTATGGGTGAAAGATCTGGACTGCAGGCTGGCCAGTTCAGTACCCGGACCCTTCTTCTATGCAGCCATGATGCTGTAATTGATGCAGTATGTGGTTTGGCATTGTCATGTTGGAAAATGCAAGGTCTTCCCTGAAAGAGACGTCGTCTGGATGGGAGCATATGTTGCTCTAGAACCTGGATATACCTTTCAGCATTGATGGTGTCTTTCCAAATGTGTAAGCTGCCCATGCCACACGCACTAATGCAACCCCATACCATCAGAGATGCAGGCTTCTGAACTGAGCGCTAATAACAACTTGGGTCGTCCTTTTCCTCTTTAGTCCGAATGACACGGCATCCCTGATTTCCATAAAGAACTTCAAATTTTGATTTGTCTGACCACAGAACAGTTTTCCACTTTGCCACAGTCCATTTTAAATGAGCCTTGGCCCAGAGAAGACATCTGCACTTCTGGATCGTGTTTAGATACAGCTTCTTCTTTGAACTATAGAGTTTTAGCTGGCAACGGCAGATGGCACGGTGAATTGTGTTCACAGATAATGTTCTCTGGAAATATTCCTGAGCCCATTTTGTGATTTCCAATACAGAAACATGCCTGTATGTGATGCAGTGCTGTCTAAGGGCCCGAAGATCACGGGCATCCAGTATGGTTTTCCGGCCTTGACCCTTATGCACAGAGATTCTTCCAATTTCTCTGAATCTTTTAATGATATTATGCACTGTAGATGATGATATGTTCAAACTCTTTGCAATTTTACACTGTCGAACTCCTTTCTGATATTGCTCCACTATTTATCGGCGCAGAATTAGGGGGATTGGTGATCCTCTTCTCATCTTTACTTCTGAGAGCCGCTGCCACTCCAAGATGCTCTTTTTAAACCCAGTCATGTTAATGACCTATTGCCAATTGACCTAATGAGTTGCAATTTGGTCCTCCAGCTGTTCCTTTTTTGTACCTTTAACTTTTCCAGCCTCTTATTGCCCCTGTCCCAACTTTTTTGAGATGTGTTGCTGTCATGAAATTTCAAATGAGCCAATATTTGGCATGACATTTCAAAATGTCTCACTTTCGACATTTGATATGTTGTCTATGTTCTATTGTGAATCCAATATCAGTTTTTGAGATTTGTAAATTATTGCATTCCGTTTTTATTTACAATCTGTACTTTGTCCCAACTTTTTTGGAATCGGGGTTGTACATCACAAGCAGATATCCAGTATCAGTTCAAATGGCTGCACCCAGGTAAGCCTATTTTTAGCAATATCAACTTTTAAAATGGATAAGTTGTTGTTGGGGCACATCAGGGAACTTGCTGTGATCAACAAACGGTGTTTATTTTTGGGTTTTGTTTGACTTTCAGTACAGTAATGAAGTACTTGTACCTAGTTACTTCCCACCTCTTGTGTTTCCACCTCACAGCTTTAGGGTCTCTGGTTC
The DNA here is from genome assembly GCF_027579695.1 of Neoarius graeffei. Taxonomy (NCBI): domain Eukaryota; kingdom Metazoa; phylum Chordata; class Actinopteri; order Siluriformes; family Ariidae; genus Neoarius; species Neoarius graeffei. Next base: position 30,924,316 of record NC_083578.1, read on the forward strand.
AATATTTTCACATTCTCCCTGTGTTCATCTGAGTTTCTTCCCACCTCCCAAAAACATGCCAGTAGATGGCCTGGCTAAAATAAATTGCTCCTAGTGTCAGGCTGCAGGCACTTACAGATGTATGTGCAGGGGAGAGCAGGGAATGCAGACTGGCAAACAAATCCAAAACACTAGATGAAATCAAAGTTGAGGAACAGGCAGGGGTCGATCAATTGGCAGACAGAATAATAAGGGCTAGACTAAAGAGTAATGAGAACGAGACAATAACAAGGGTTGAGAACATGATAAGGCAGGCAGAATAACAAGACTTGGTATGATGGGTAAGACACTGAATGATACTTTGCATCGAGTGTGGGAGAGGTGTTTATATAGTATGGGCTGATTAACCAGGAAAAAACAGTGACCTGTAATTACAGTGACAGGTGTAATTAATAGATAGGTGATAGAGGGTGCTGTTGTTCTTGGGTGTTGAAGTTCAGATCGGCCATGTTTGTAGTCTGACTGGAAGTGGCGCTCTCTATTGCGTTACTGACACCTAGTGTGTGGAAGAGTGGCATGTGTGGAAGAGTGTGCCTTTTGCCCTGTGATGGACTGGCATCCCAGCTCAGGTGTATTCCTGCATTATATTCAGTGTACAAGGAATAGGCTTCAGATCCACCTTGACCATGGACAGTAGTTACTGAATGGGAGTGAGAGAGTATGGCTCTGACAGTAATGACAGCACCAAGGCAACTCACAGACTTATGTTAAGCCACCCATGATACATATTATTTTGTTAGTGACAACTAATTCACAGGGACTTGTATAGCAAATACTCCATATAATACAAGCCTCATAATACAAAGATCAAAGTGTTGTCAGTTAACAAGGAAAAAGGAATAAATGTTGATATAAAGTTTTCTGTAAGGTGATATTTATTTAATATTTACAGTTTTTTTGTTATTATATCTCGTGTCAGCTCTTTGTAACAGACAGAGGTAAAGCTGTTCATTTAATTTATGCACCACAGGAAAGGATGGAGGATGTGTTTTCCGGTTTCTTGCCAACATGCTGCATTTTGTCTTATCAGCTTCAAGAAAAATCAAGAGAACTACTGTTTATAGCTGCTATAACACAAGTGATAACAGGAATGAATTTATTACACTGACATTTCACAATATTAAATATAACGATAAAAGGAGAAAAAGTATGATGTGTCTTCTTTTATAAAATAAAATAAAATAAAAAAAACTTAGCAAATTGCTGTGGATTGAGAGGAATAAAAACATCTGAATGTTTTGTTATAGGAAAACAATTAACTTTGGGAAGGTAACAGTATCACAACACCACTTCATTAACTCTTTTTCCTCTGAGGGCTTGTGACTATGAGATGTTAGGTTACTGTAAAAAAAACAAACAGTATTATTATGCTATTTCCTTCTATTCAGGTCTGGTATGACATATGGCGGCGTGTTCTGAAGTACTTCTGGGCTGTGGTGGTTGGTTATTCCATGCTGGTTTTGATTCTAATTTACATGTACCAGTTTAAGACTGTTTCAGGCCTGTTTTGTCAAATCATTGGCATGTCAGAAGAGGGGTAAGTGTCACAACACATTGTTAACCAGAATCATGTAGTGTAAAATTAATGTGTCTGTTTGTAAAAATTTGAAAATGGATGTGGGATGCATAGGAAATTGATTAGGATATAGTACCTCAAAAGGTGCATTATTCACTAGAATAGCATTCTTAACTTCTAATACATTTCATTATTGAAAACTACACTTCCCTGCCAAAAAGAATTCACACATTTGAATGTTTAATGGGACCGCCTTTAGCTTTGATTATGGCACACATTCACCATGGCACTCTTCCAGCAACTTTATGCAATGTCACAACATTTATTTCCATCCAAAGTGGCATTAATTTTTTTTTGCCAAGATCTTTTCCTGACAACAGGAGAGTTGAACCACTTTGTAAAAAGTGTTCTCCAGCCCATCTCAAAGACTTTCAATGAGGTTAAGGTCAGGACTCTGTGGTGGTTAATTCATACGTGAAAATGATTCCTCATGCTCCCTGAACCACGCCTTCACAATTTGAGCCCTAATTTTATGCCTGTGCCATCAGGGGGGAAAAAAATCCATTGATGGAAACCTGGTCATTCAGTTTGTCAGATGACTTAATTTTATTGCTACATAACGTTGCTGAGCCTTGACCTGACCAACTGAAGCAACCCCAGATCATAACACTGTACCATGCATGATCACTACATCACTTCATGTGCTTCCCTTCTTATCCTGACACACCCATCGCTCTGGAATAGGGTAACTCTGGACTCATTGGGCCACATAACCTTTTTCCATTGCTCCAGAGTCCAATCTTTATGCTCCCTGGCAAATTGAAGCCTTTTCTTCACTAACAAATGGTTTTCTTATGACCCCACAGCTGTTTAGTCTGAATTGTCACGTTCTGCATGTAGAAATGCTCTTACTTTCACTGTTAACCATAGTCATGAATTCTACTGTTAATTTTTTTTTTTACGCTTCAACTTTACCAAGTGTTTAAGTGAGCTCTGATCATGGTCAGTCAAGATTTTTTTTCTGGCGCCATTTCTTTCACAAAGTTAAGTTCATCACTATCCTTCCAGGCTTTAATAATGCATTGGACAGTTCTTAAGCCAATTACAGTAATTTCAGCAATCCCTTAGTTGTTTTGTTTGCTTGATGCAGGCCAATTATTTGACCCTTCTGAAACACAGTAACATCTTTTCCACGAGCACAGGACACATCTTCTGACATGGTTGTGAAAGAAATGGGAAGCTACTCACTGCAACAATTAGAATTAAAAGAATTCTAGCCTTGACCTGAATTCTAGCCAGCTGAAACACATTAATCACAGCAGTAATTATCCAATCAAAGCCTCTTAAGTATTTGCTTATTTATTTATTTATTTTTTGGCTATGCAGTGTATGCGCTCACATTATTTGTTTGTTTCAGACTGCGTGATCTGGGCCTGGAGCAATTTGACACTATAGAATTATTTGCACAAATTTTACTTCCTGCTGCCTTCCTACTGGCCTGCATCCTACAATTGCACTACTTCAACTATGACTTTCTCACTCTCACTGACCTACAGAATGTGCCTGTGTGTGATGGTACATCCATGTGAGTTAAATACTACTTTGACCCTCTCACAGACTTAGGGTTGTATTTACTATGATCCCAAATAGTGTGATATAATTTGCATGTGCTGTGGGACCTTGATACTTGATAGCCTCAAATCTATTTTCATATTTTCGAATATCACCAGAAATGTAGACAATTATCATGTTTTCATTCTGTACATATTTCAATCCAGAGAAGAAGAACTGAGAGAGACACTGAACACAATATCAGACACGTAAGGCCACAAATTTTGTATTATATCATTTATAGGCTTATAATTCTATGCTTAGTTTACAGTTTTCTTTCTAATCTACAGGAAGATTTTGTCTATATATACCAGTCAAAGATTTCTGAACATCTTGTGTTCTATTACAGTGAAATCATTATTATTACCACAGGGCAAACAAAATATACAAAACAGCAATTAAATGAGGAAATGTAAATTTTTGTTGAACTTACTATTTGGTCAGTTCCTAATGGGCCTCTACATGAGTGCTTCATGAAAGGCAGGCGCATTTAAGGTAAACTCATAGACTGTGCAAGATATTGGCGTTTTCCCAATTACATTAGACCTAGATCTGCTAAATATTTATTAATAAATATTTCTAAATTGATGCGCACCTATTCCAATTCTAACACACTGCAGAAACCATCATGGGGGATAAGGGCTGTGACTGATGCACACACATGCATGCACGCGTGTGTGCGTGTGCACACACGCATATTAAGTACAGATGAGACTAAAAATAGGGAAGAGTGAAGAAAAACAAAGAATCTGTGTGTGTGTGTGTGTTTTAGCAGTTTCGTGTTAACTTAAAAGTACTTAAAATAAGGCCATAAAAAAAATGCCAAATACTGTATAGGGTGTTCCAAAACTTGCATCCTTTCATGAGGCATAACAAGAAGAAAACCAGATGGGAAAATGACTCATTATGAAGACTTGCAGAACTCAAAGTTAAGATCCATCTGCAAGAGGTTTATTAAATTATTAAAATCATACACAAGTAGCACTTCCAAATACAGAGGATAATCAGTGAACATTGGTAATAGAGCAGGCAAAAATCAGAGCATAGAACAGACAGCAAGGGTCATACACTATCTGAGAAGTCAACAGTTCAGAGCTTATACAAATCATTAAACAGTCAGTGAGGCTTCACACCTGGCCTACTGTCCATGTGCTTTATAGATTAAATCTGGCGATTGATTTGTGTGTTCCACCATCTTGTGGTGCTGCCACTACTGATTTGTATGTTCCACCATCTTGTGGTGCTGCCACTACTAATGTGGCAAATCATAGTGACTTGGTGTGTCATCTGCTGCTTGCTGACATTAACTGACAGTGACAGCAACGTGGGTTGTTGTACTGACAATGTTAGACATTGGCCCCCAGTTACTAATGAAGATACAAGGACGATCTTAATGTCATTCAAATTTTACATCTTATTTAGACATTGGTTATGACAATAGCCAGAAATAGAGAATGGAGAAATAGAGAAAAAAATGGACCATTTGACCATCCGCCTTATTTCAAGTGATGAAGTGTATATACTGTACTAATGTCACTGTACTAGCTAGCATAATTGTTCACAAGTTGCATTTAACTATTACAAACCAGTTACATTAGTATGTATGTATGAATGAATTAATGAATTCATGTTTTTATATAGCTTTTCAAAATTATTTCATTTATCACCTGGCATGTGATGAGCCACTTCTGGTGAATATCTTGGCCCTTTACATGCCCAGGGAATCTATGTAAATTGTCTAGTCTTAGACAGGGGCACGGTTCATGAAATAAAGTCTTGTTCATTTCACATTTAGTTTTTTTTTCCAAAGTTGAAGTTTGACATTATTGTTGAAGCACCTGAGAACTGCACAGATTTTTCCTGATCTCATACACGTTGTTGTCAAATGTAATGTTACCAAGAATGTAAAGGTAAAAGTAGAAAATTGTACAATTTAAACAACAGCTTGCATTCACATATTGTAGAGAGACACCAGTACAGTAATGGTAACTGGTACATTCCCATATTTGTCGATCTACACCGATCAGCCATAACATCAAAACCACTGACAAGTGAAGAGAATAACATTGATTATCTCATTACAGTGGCACCTGTACAGGGATGGGATATATGAGGCAGCAAGAGAACAGTCAGTTCTTGAAGCTGATGTTGTTGGAAACAGGAAATATGGACAAGCATAAGGATCTCAGCAAAAAGGTGTCAGCATTAACTTTTTCAGCAGTTTGTGCTACAGTAGCTCTTCTGTGGGATTGGACCATATGGGCTAGCCTTTGTGTCCCATGCGAATCAATGAGCGTTTGACACCCATGACCCTGTCGCTAGTTCACCAGTTGTTCTTCCTTGGACCACTTTTGTTAGATCCTAACCACTGCATACCAGGAACACCCCACAAGATGTGCCATTTTGGAGATGCTCAGACACAGTCATCTAGCCATCACAATTTAGCCCTTGTCAAAGTTGCTCAGATCCTTACCCTTGCCCATTTTTCCTGCTTCCAACACATCAACTTCAAGAACTGACTGTTGTCTTGCTGCCTAAGACAACAGTCCCCCTTGATAGGTGCTATTGTAATGAGATAATCAATATTATTCACTTCACCTGTCAGTGGTTTTAATGTGATAGTTGATTAGTGTATGCTGCAAACAGGACACTCTAACAGCAACCAAAGATGATTAGAATTCAGAAGAGGTTGCCCTCTGATGGCATGGTAGTGAATTGTCCACGCTAGATGTGACAGCTCTACCTATTTTAAAATTATGAAATTTTATTGATTTTCTCTGTAATTTTGTCAAAGGAAGTGAAACATGCAGACAGTCATGACAAAACCCAAATATTAAAAAGGAAGTATAGTCTTCTTTTCTAGTATGTCAGCTGTAGTTGACTGTTTACTGCAGATTTGTTAGCTACTTCAGGAGAGCTACCCAGGGTGAATGTTGAGGACATGGAGCAGTTCCCACCCAACCATTCACACCTATGGGCAATTCAGAGTAGCCAGTTAACCTAACCACATGTCTTTGGATGGTGGGGGAAATCGGAGCACCTAGAGGAAACCCACGCAGAAATGAGGAGAACATGGAAACTACACACAGAAAGGCCCCCATCAGGAAGTATAGTGGTCGGACTTAATCACCAAATATCAGTTGGGGAAATATGGAATCAGATTTGTGCATAATGTATCAAACAATACTTCTTAAATTGCAAACAAAAATATGCATTTGAGAGAGAATAAAACTCACTGAAGCAAAAAAAAAGTAATCTCAAAAGTAAAAGTTATAACTTGCAAACAGACTATTTATGTCTTTTTGTTTACAGTTCTCTCAGTTTCTTTCTCACTGATCAGACTTCTGCCCTGTGTTCTCCGTCTAAGAGACTGTTCTATAGATGAAACTTGTTATACATCATGACCTACATACATAACACCTATACATCAGCAGCATCACTTTAGTGTGTTATAAATCCTCACACTGTAATGTACAATGGGGAACCACTTTCTCAGGCCTCCAAGGAAATCTGTTTCTCAGTTTCTGTCCATGTTCTCAGTGGGAAAAAAAAGGCTCTTAGGGTGAAGCGTGATGAAAAGTTGAGTTGTACACAGTACTGATGTTGCTGTGATATTTTAATGTCACATCAATGGAATATACTGGGGAAACTAATTTCCAAGGATGACAGTGTAATCGGTTTCCCCTTTTTCCTAATTATAAAAACATATGGATGAAACTTGTGGAGTTCATAGGAAAAAGAGAGATAGATCACCATAATCATTATTGTATTTCAAAGCCATTTCAGCTGTAATATGTAATATTTGTGGGAAACCTCCTTTTCACCAATACTAGGTAATCCAGTTCTCTCTGTATGAAAGAATGAAGTATGGATAAAATTTATTGAATGAAACCACTTTTTGACATGCACTTCTCAAGACTAAAGCTTACTGTGTAACTGAGTAACATAAAAAAAAATAATAACACGGACTACTTAAACTAGAATTAGCAAGTATATCTAACTAATGATTGAGCAGTAAAACCTCTGATAACACATTCTATACTTTACAGTATTAATTTAATTGCAAACAGTGTAACATTTACCATATGCTGATAAAAAGTAAATAACAACACTATAAACAAACACACGTGATGATAAAACATGCATTAGCCACTCAATGCAGCAACAAGAGAAAATGTTATGATTTTGCACATGCGTACTGAAGGGTAAACAGGGGAACTGAATCCTCTGGAAAACCTGGTCACTGAGCTGTCACTCAAAAACTCATTAGCCAATGGGGACACACCCCTGGAAAACCCCGCCTGCGTGAGCAGTTTGTGCTAGAATTGCAAACAAAAGCCAGGCACCACAAAAGAGAGAACAGGCAGTGTAACTGCAAAGCCAGGCAGCGAGAGCAAAACCAAGAAGTGAGAAAGAAACTGAGAGAATTGTCAATAAAAAGACAAATAATTTGCTTGCAAGTTCTGAATTTTTACTTTTTAGTTGACTTTTTTTCTTCAGTGAGTTTTGTTCCTTCTCCAACTCATATTTCTGTTTGCAATTTAAGAAGTTTTGCAACTTGTTTGATCCTTTAGGCATGATAGAGATTTGTTCGGCATGCTTGCAATTTGTTTTAACTAGTTTTACTAAAATCCTTGAGTTATTTTTGCTCGCACATGTGCTCTCTGTTTTTCATAAGGTTACCCTGCTTAATAATTTTTCATCACCCATTGAAGCAATTCTATCACACTCAGGCAACCCTGCTTCCTGATAAAATAGATATTTATTATTTAGACATGTGTGTTTTACTGGGAAATACACCACACATATTTTTCATACAAACTATATCTGGGACATTGAGTTACTGTACACATTTTTCAATATCCTCACTCATAAGGACATCGATGATGATAAATTTGTGGACTTTTTGTTTGTGAATGTGTGTTTGTGAAAAGAAAATTACATGTTGGCTTGAAGATATGAAGTGTATCTTCTTGTGTTGAAAAACTTGCATTTTTTATATAAAATACATCCTGGACCTGAGTAACATGTTTCCTGATATTTCATTGTGATGATGTCACTCTCAGTATTTTCCTGCTGACTTGTGTCAGTAACAACGTTGAGAGCAGCAGCTTGAAACGGACTTCAAACATGAACTCTCACAACTACAACTCCCAAGATCCACAGCGCCCTCTGTCACCCATCTATTAATTACACTTGTCTCTCATTCCACTAATCAGCTGCACAGCTACTTAAGCCCCTCTCACACACCTCTCAGACACGAAGTATCATTCAATGTTCACTCCTTCGTACCAAGCCGTTGAATATCTCTGATTGCTTTCTAGTTTTCTTGACCCTGTTTCTTGTTTACTTACCTCGTTCTCTAGTCCTGTCTATATTGCTCTGTTTGCTGATCGATTGACCCCTGCCTGTATTCTCGACTACGTCTCTCTTCTCATGGTTTGGCTTGGATTACAGTTTGCTTCCCAGCTCTCCCCTGCACATGCATCTGTAAGTGCCTGTACCCTGACAGGATACTTCGCCAGCATGGATGTAGCAGAGGAAGTAAAGCAGACTGCGTTGAGTGCTCAGGGACGCTTATTGGGAGAACATCAGCAGATGCTTGCCAACCTAAATACCCAGATGGCACAGATCACTGCCTTTATGTTGCAGGCCCTCCTAACGTGTCCCAAATCTTCCACAAGCTCAGTGAAACTTCTCCCGGTGCCCGGGAAATATGCCGGTGATGCACGCAGCTATAAGGGATTCTTACTGTATTTCAGTGCTCTATGTATTTCTCGGCAATCCCAACAATCTCTGATGAACAGAAAATCGCAAAATTTATATCCCTCTTAATGGGCAGAGTGCTATAGTGAGTAAGTGCTGTTTGGAAAAATGGAGGTGAGTACACCATGTCCTATGACAGTTTATTTGAACTGTTTAAGCGAGTCTTTGATCATGAACCTGAAGGTATAGAGGTCAGTGAAAGTCTATTAACCATTAAGCAAGGTTTGAGAAGAGTGACTGAGTATGCCTTGGACTTCCATACCCTCACTGCAGCCAGTGGATGGAACGAACCAGCTATGAAGGCAGTTTTTTGCCAAGGTCTACGCTCAGAGGTTCTCAGCAAACTAGCGTGCCGAGATGAACACCTATCATTGGATTTCCTAATCAACCTTACCATCTGGCTCGACCAGCTAATTTCCAGCCAACCATCCCTGAAGGAGGAGAGCAAATCGGATATGACCTTTGATGCGCCAACACCCATGGAGGTTTCATACACATGATTTAAAACATGCTGAATGTGAAAGAAGGAAGCGAGAGGGTCTGTGTTTCTATTGAGAGAGTTTCAGCCATCTCATAACTCGATGCCCAGTGCGTCCATCTCGAACCAGCCCTGCTGAAACCACGTCCAGCCCAGTGAGTCCAGTGATTTCATTCAAAGTTCAGTCCTTCAAAATACCTGTACTGTTGAAGCTGCACTCCTCAACCCATGTACTTTCTGCCTTTGTTGATTCAGGCATGGAAAGAAATTTCATTAATATCTTGATTGTCCAGAGGTATAACCTGCCCACAGGCTCCCTGCAGAGCCCATTCAGCATCAGAACCATCGACAGAGGCCCAAAAGGGGAGGGTCTCATCACCACTTGAACTGCTTCCCTGCACATCCAAGTGGGGGGACTGCATTCTGAGCTCTTGTCACTCCTAGTAACTTCCATTACACATCACGATATTATTCTGGGTTATCCACGGTTGCAACTACATGACCCCCTAATCTCCTGGCAGAACAAGGAGATACTCCAGGGGTCACCCGCATGTTTCCAAAATTGTCTCCTATGACCTCAATTAAAAGTATCCTCCACTTCAGTAGAAAGTCCTCAACCTGACTCCCTAGAAAATGTCCCCAAGTGTTACATGGACTTAAAAGAGGACTTTGTCCATGCATAAACTATCAAAGTCTCAACCAGATTTCAGTTAAGTATCCATATCCTCTTCTGTTGGTACCTTCGGCCCTAGAACAGTTATGTTCTGCTAAAATATTCTCTAAATTGGACCTATGCAGTGCCTATAACCTTGTCCAAATTCGAGAGGGGGGTGAATAAAAGACCACTTTTAGCACCACTGCCAGCCATTCTGAATACCAAGTCATGCCCTATGGCCTCTCTTCAGCATCAATCGTTTTCCAGTGCCTAATTAATGATGTTCATGTTATGTTGGGGAGATACATAGTAGCTTACATAGATGACATCCTGATATACTCCCCCGATGAAGAGAGCCACCTGAAGCATGTCAGATCAGTACTCCAGCACCTTCTTGAGAACCATCTCTATGTCAAGGTGGAAAAATGTGAGTTTTACCTGCGTCAGATCTCCTTTTTGGGGTACATTATCAGTGCTGAGGGAGTCAGTATGGACCATGCTAAAGTATCTGTGGTAACATCCTGGCCATTACCTACCTCAATCAAAGAACTTCAATGTTTTCTGGGCTTTGCCAATTTTTATCATCGCTTCATTCGAAACTTCAGCACTATCGTCGCCCTGTTAACCTCCCTCTTGAAAAAGGGACCTAAGCACCTCCACTGGATGCCAGCAGCTGAGCAGGCCTTCAAGAAGCTCAAGACAGCCTTTACCACAGCCCCGATACTTCAACATCCTGATCTGACCAGACCATTCATTGTGGAGGTCGATGCCTCTGAAACCAGGGTAAGGGGTGTCCTCTCACAGCATTTTGGTGAGAAGCCAAAGCTCCACCCAGTAGCATTCTTCTTGAAGAAGCTTACTCCAACAGAGAGAAATTATGACATTGGGAATTGGGAGCTGCTAGCCATCAAGCTAGCCCTGGAAGAGTGGAGGCACTGGTTAGAACGTGTTTGGGTGCTGTGTGAGACGGCTGCCTCTCCAGTAGCTCTGTAGTTTTTAGCTCTTTAAACCTCTTTTTTCCATCTTTTTTTTTTACTTTTTTGCTCTTCTTACGAAGACATGGTGTGTTTTACTATATAACATGGATATATTTAACTTTAACACGCAACCAGGAGCCAGTTTTCTCACTTATTCGAGAGAGGAGCTGCTGGCCCTGAAAACAATGGGACGAGCAGGGATACGACATCCCATCCCAGCCGAGTTGAGGAGGAAACCCAGGGGCTGCAAAGCTGGAGCTAAGCTAAAGACTAGGCTAGCGGACAACCGGCGGCGCTACAAACCATTCATTCCCTCCATTATCATGGGGAATGTGAACTCGCTGCCGAATAAAGTCGATGAGCTTTCCACTCTGAACAACCAGCAGATTTATCAGGAGAGCAGCTTATTTATCTTTACGGAGACATGGCTAACACACCTTGTACCAGATGCTAATGTGGACCTGCGGGGATTTACTGCTGTGAGAGCCAACAGAGACACTAACGCATGTGGGAAAAGCAAAGGTGGGGGACTCATCATTTATGTTAATAACTGCTGGTGTAACCCGGGACATATCTCCATAAAGACAGTTTTATGTTGCCCGGACTTGGAGCTGCTAGCTGTTAGCTTGTGGCTATATTATCTGCCAAGGGAGTTCAGTCACGTGATCACCATCTGTGTTTACGTCCCTCTGAAGGCAGATGCAGCCACTGCATGTGAGAGGATTCACTCTGTCACAGCAAGGCTGCAGACATAGCATCCTGAGGCATTTATGATCATTTCTGGGGACTTTAATCATGCTACTTTGAACTCTACTTTGGCTGATTTTTACCAGGCTGTGGATTGTCCAACAAGGAACAACAGGACAATGACTTGCTGTATGCTAATGTGAGGGATGCAAACAGAGCCACACCCCTCCCCCCACTAGGGAAGTTTGACCACAACCTGGTTCTTCTACAGCCGAAGTACATCCCCCTGGTTCAAAGGCAGCCTGCAACAACTAGCTCCATCAGGAGGTGGTCCCCTGAAATGGAAGATGCCCTCAGAGACTGCTATGACATCACGGTCTGGGATGTGCTGCTTACCCCGCATTGTGAGGATATAGAGGGGCTGACACACTGTCTGACAGATTACCTCATCTCCTGTGCAGACGTGGTCTCCCATGCTAAGACTGTATGGTGTTACCCTAATAACAAGCCATGGGTAACACAGGAAGTCAAAGCTGTCCTCAACAGGAAGAAGGCTGCCTTCAGGAGCAGGGATAGGGAGGCGATGAAAGCAGCACAGCAGGAGGTAAAACGCTGCGTGAGGGAAGCTAAGGACAGCTACAGGAGAAAGGTGGAGCAGAAGCTGAAGGAGAACAGCATGAGGGAGGTCCGGGAAGGTGTGAAAAACATCACAGGCCACAATACAAAGACCAGAGTCATTGAGGGGACAGTGGAGAGGGCAAACGAGTTGAATGACTTCTTCAGCCCATGTTTACATTAGACCGTATCAGCGGATCATCAGATTAATGTTTTTAAAACGATTAGTGTGCATACAGCAACACCAATACATGGATACACTCGGCTCCGCAGGCATCCTGCGCTCCAAATCACTCCGCTCTGAACAGTGAGTGCCCTCTGGAGGGTGCGCACTCCGGCCCTGCGCAGCTCACAGAGCGCGCGAGTGAAGCACACGAGCAGTGTTTTCGGGACTGAGCCGCTGTGTGTGTGATCCCAGCGCATATCACTTACCACTTGCAAGTGGAAGGATGGCAAGCCTAAAGACAATCATAAGTACACAATGGGCAGTATTTGCATCAGTATTTGCAGTATTTTCATACTTTTATACTCTTTAATGAAAGGTGATACAAGGCGGAAGTCCACGCCGTTTTTCAGTAGTCGCGTCACATGACCAACGCCAGCGAATCAGGAAGGTGGATGTCACAGTGATATTGTCCAATGATGACACCAGCTAGAGCTCAGCACAGCGTATCCGCGTATCTCAATGTTTACACAGTACCGGAGCTGACACGATCTGGATTGACTACATGGACCCTGGCGGATTCCCATTTCCCAGCATTTCCAGGCGGTTTAATGTAAACGGACAGTGCATCCGCAAAGAAAACGAGACAGATACGGTCTAATGTAAACGCAGCCTCAGTCGGTTCAACCAGCCCATGTCCCCCCCCACCCTCTCCCTCGGTGCTCCATCTCTCCTTCTTCCCTCAGCACACCTCCCCCCAGTCATCACAGCAGCCCCCTCCTCCCCCTCATCCCCCACCTCAACACAGACTCCTCCATGCATTACTGCAGACCAGGTCAGAGGTCAACTGAGGAAGCTTCACCCCAGGAAAGCAGCAGGCCCGGACAAGGTGTGTCCACGACTACTGAAGACCTGCGCTGCTGAACTGGGTGAACCACTCCAATGCATCTTCAACCTCAGCCTGCAGCTGGGGAGAGTGCCAACCCTCTGGAAGGCATCATGTATCGTTCCAGTTCCCAAAAAGAATCGGCCCAGCGAGCTGAACGACTTCTGACTGGTGGCACTCACTTCACATCTGATGAAGACGTTGGATCCTCCTCAGACCCCAGGTACAACATGTCCAGGACTGTCTGCAGTTTGCATACCAGGCAGGTGTTGGTGTGGAAGATGCCATCCTCTACCTGCTACACTGAGCCCACTCGCATCTAGATAAGGGAAATGGCACAGTGAGGATCCTCTTCTTGGACGTCTTGAGGGCCTTCAACACCATCCAGCCTCTATTGCTTCAGGACAAACTGAGCAGGATGCGAGTGGACCCCTGCCTGGTCACCTGGATCTCCAGCTACCTCACTGACAGGCCACAGTATGTTAGGCTGTAGGACATCACGTCTGACACTGTAATTAGCAGCACCGGAGCACCCCAGGGCACAGTGCTGGCCCCTCTTCTCTTCACTCTGTACACCGCGGACTTCTGCTACAACTTGGTGCTGTGTCACATTCAGAAGTTTGCTGATGACACAGCCATCGTTGGGTGTATCAGTGACAACAGAGAGGAGGAGTATAGGAGCCTGGTGAGGGACTTTGCTGTGTGGTGCAACAGGAACCATCTGCAGCTCAACACCTCGAAGACCAAGGAGCTGGTCATTGACTTTGGGAGGTCCAGACCAAGGTCACGACCAGTTCTGATCGAGGGAGTCGAGGTGGAGGCTGTGGATTCCTACAAGTACCTCAGGCTGTGGCTGGACAGCAAGCTGGACTGGACTTGTAACACCAATCACTTATACAGGAAGGGACAGAGCAGGCTATGCTTCCTTAGGAGGCTGAGGTCCTTTAACATCTGCAGGAAACTCCTGTGGATGTTCTATCAGTCTGTGGTCACCAGTGTCCTGTTTTACACCGTGGAGTGCTGGGGGAGCAGCACATCCAAGGAGGACACATCCAGGCTGGACAAACTGATCAGGCGGGCCAGCTCTGTGGTCGGCATGAAGCTGGACTCTCTGGTGACGGTGACAGAGAAGAGGTCTATGGACAAACTATTGAACATCATGGACGATGTCAGTCTCCCTCTGCACACCGTCGTCAGCAACCAGCAGAGCCTGTTCAGTGACAGAATGCTCCTTCCCAAGTGCAGGACGAACAGACTCAAAAACTCCTTTGTCCCTCATGCCATCGGACTGTACAACTCCTCTCTGGGGGGCAGGAGGGATAACAGGAGGACAGAGGACTGGAAGGAGCAGTAGCCTAGCCTAACAATAAGCAATACTGGACAATGTGCAATATAAAGTGCAATATCTTTCCTGCTTCCCCCCCCCCCACACACACACACACTTACCCTAACCCCACTTTTCCCCCCTTTCCCCCTCCCCCTTCCTCTCTTCACCATATCTTATTTTTTTATATTTGTATATGTAAATACTTAATTTATTTTAATTTATCTAGAAGTTTTCTCTATTTCTTTTCTCTGTTTATCTGTAATGATGCTGCTGGAATCTTAATTTCCCTGAGGGAACCCTCCCAAAGGGATCAATAAAGTTTCATCTAATCTAATCTAGAGGGAGCAACACATCCTTTTGTCATTTTGACAGATCATAAGAATCTTGAATATCTCAAGACAGCCAAGAGACTCAACCCACATCAAGCCAGATGGGCATTGTTCTTCACACAGTTTCATTTCACGATTTCCTACCATCCGGGTACCAAGAATACCAAGGCAGATGCCCTATCTAGGATCCACAGCTCCTCTCCACACAATCCAGAACCTCATCACATCCTAGCACCCAAGTGCTTCATCCAGGCCATTACTTGGGATCTCGATGAACAGATAAAGGACTCTCAACCTACATCCCCTCCTGAGAATTGTCCTCCAGACCTTTACATTCCTAGTAACCTCAGAGGGAGACTAATCACTTGGGCACATGCCTCTCCAGCCACTGGCCATCCTAGCAGTCAGCGCACACACCAACTGCTATGAAACAAGTACTGGTGAGAGAACATGCAAACGGATATCAGTCATTTCATTTCATCTTGCACAGAATGTGCCCAGGCCA
This sequence comes from Neoarius graeffei, assembly GCF_027579695.1. Classification (NCBI taxonomy): domain Eukaryota; kingdom Metazoa; phylum Chordata; class Actinopteri; order Siluriformes; family Ariidae; genus Neoarius; species Neoarius graeffei. The sequence goes on from NC_083578.1 coordinate 30,939,870, forward strand.
AGGTACCAAGAGTTCCACCCACAGGAAAGCTGTGTCCTCTCCCAGTATCAGAGAGACCCTGGTCCCACCTGACCATTGATTTCATCACCAACCTACCCCAGTCACAAGGTAACACAACAACAATCATGGTCATAATAGACAGGTTTTCTAAGGCACTCAGACTAATCCCGTTACCAGGCATCCCCACAGCCTTCCAAACAGCAGATTTGATTTTTCAATACGTATTCAAATATTTTGGAATCCCAGAAGACATTGTCAATGACCGGGGCCCTCAGTTCATCTCTCATATAATGTCCTGTTTTATGGAATGGCTAGGAGTCTTGGTGAGCCTTACGTCAGGTTATCACCCTCAGTCCAATGGCCAGGTAGAACAACCTAACCAGGTAGTATGGTGCTTCCTTAGAAATTTCTGCATGTGGAACCAGAGGGACTGGGCACGATTCATTCCATGGGCCAAGTATGCACAGAACTTCTTCAAACACTCAGCACCACAACTAACACCCTTTCAGTGCATACTCGGTTACCAGCTTCCCCTGTTCCCATGGGACGATGCATCCTCACAAGCACAAGCCGTAGACGAATGGTTTTCACGAAGTCAAGAAGTATGGAAGGATGTTCGCCAGCATATTGAGTCTGTCAATGGCAAGTATAAAGAGTACACAGACAAGTGTAGAAGCAAAAATAATAATAATAATACATTTTATTTATAAGCGCCTTTCAAAGTACCCAAGGACACTGAACAGTAAAAAACAAACAATATAAAGCAAAACAATAGAATAACAACAATAATAAAATAATAAGAAATCAATAATAATAATAATAACGTTATTAAAAATCAAAGAGAAAAGGCCAAGCTAAAGAGATGTGTTTTTAGCTGTTTTTTGAAAGAGGACAGTGTTGAGCATTGGCACAATGCTAGTGGCAGGGCATTCCACAGCTTGGGGCCATTTACACTGAAAGCCCTGTCACCCATAGAGCAGAGCCAAGAGTAAGGGACTGCTAATAGGTGGACATCTGTGGAGCGAAGATTTAGAGGTAACTGATATGGAGTTAGGAGATTTGATAAATAGGGAGGGGCCAGGTTATGTAGGGATTTGTAGACAAGTAAGATAATTTTGTACTGGATGTGGTATTTAACTGGGAGCCAGTGCAGGTTGTATAGAATAGGAGTGATATGATCCCAGGGCCTGGTGTGAGTGAGTACCCTAGCAGCTGAGTTTTGGACATATTGCAGCCTATTTAGTCGCTTGGCTGGGATGCCATCGAGCAGAGCATTGCAGTAGTCCAGTCTTGAGGTGACAAAACATGTATAAGCGTTTCAGCTGCAGATTAAGTTAAAGAGGGATGGAGTTTGGAGAGACTTTTCAGGTGAAAAAAAGCTGTTTTAGTAATACTTTTAACCCTTTGGTGACTGACCCCTTGAAAATGGTTCCTCCAGGAACGATGACGTTTCAGTTGTCAAGACAACGGAAAAACTAAAATACAAAAACAGAAAGATACGTCACAATGCTCTTGTGCACAAAACAAAATGCTCTTGTATTTGTATTTGTATTTTAGTTTTTCCGTTGTCTTGACAACTGAAATGTCATGGTTCCTGGAGGAACCATTTTCAAGGGGTCAGTCACCAAAGGGTTAATGTGTGAGTCAAAAGAGAGAGTAGAGTCCAGAATAACACCCAGATTTCTTACTTCAACAGTAGTGAAGGTGAAATAACCAGGAATAGATAGCTGTGAGTGCTCCAGTTTTTTCAAAATCCTGAACATTCCCCAAGAGACAGGGTATGGGTCTCCACAAGAGATCTCAAGGACCCTGGCTCATGCAAGAAGTTACAAGCACACCACATCGGACCACACAAGGTACTTCAACACAGGAATGAGGTCTTTTACAGACTAGAACTCCCACCTCACAGCCGCATCTCTCCCACATTTCACATTTCCTGCCTGAAGCCTGCGATACAGGGTCTCTTGTCGGAAAATGCTCCCACCCAGGATAACCCCCCCCCCCAAGCCTTGAAGGAGAACCCATCTACCAGGTAAACAAGACTAGACTCCAGACGCAGAAGGGGTCAGCTAGAGTACCTGGTAGATTTGGGAGGACTATGGACCTAAGGAGCAAAGCTGGGTGGGGGGCCAAGGACATCTTAGACCCTCTTTTAGCCCAGGAGTTTCATTCCTAATACCCCAACAAACCTGCACCAAGAGGGAGAGGGCATCCCAGAAAGGGGTTAGCTCCCGGAGGGAGCTGCTTGGGGGGGGGGGTTCTGTCAGTAACAACATTGAGAGCGGCAGCTCGAAATGGACTTCGAACATGTACTCTCACAACTACAACTCCCAAGATCCACAGTGCCCTCTGTTACCTGTCTATTAATTACACCTGTCTCTCATTCCACTAATCAGCTGCAGAGCTACTTAAGCCCCTCTCACACACCTCTCAGATGCAAAGTATCATTCAGTGTTCACTCCCTCGTGAAGCAATCAGACTATCTCTGATTGCTTTCTAGTTTTCTCAACCCTGTTTCTTGTTTACTTACCTCGCTCTCTAATCCTGTCTATAATGCTCTGTTTGCTGATCAGTCGACCCCTGCCTGTATTCTCGACTACGTCTCTCATCTCACAATTTGGCTTGGATTACAGTTTGCTTCCCCACTCTCCTCTGCACATACATCTTTAAGTGCCTGCACCCTGAAAACTTGATGCACATTGTCAAAATGGCAAACCTGTTCAAAATTAAAATTCTTTTGATTAACTTGCATTTTTTGTATATGTGTCTATATAATAAAAAGAATATTACACAGTGGCATGGAGATATGAAGTTTATCTTTGAGGGGTGAATATATATATTTCATGAGTGAATGCAGCAAACACAATTTCACAGTGCTCACTCATGAAATATACAGCTCTGGGAAAAATTAAAAGACCACTTCATTTTTTTTTTAAATGAGCATCTCTATGTATGGCATCCATTTCATTCCAGTGTCTATGCTGGAATTCCAATGAAACACACACCATTTTACTTAATGAGGTACTGATTAGGTAATCACCTGAACCAAATGTTATTGAATGAGGAAAAGTATAAAAACCACTTCTGTGATCATCACTATCCTCTTGCAATAGGCCCAGTTTGGATGGCAAAAACAGTACTAGTAGTACCATAAATTTAATTAGAATAAAAATATATCTATTCATCATGCCAAAAGAGTTTAAAACAAGTTTTGACAGAGAAAAAGAAGGGTTCAATTCTGGCTTTACTGGCAGAGGGATACAGTGAGCATCAGGTTGTTTCCATCCTCAAAATTTCAAAGATGGTAGTTCATAAGAACAAGGTCAAACAGCAGACACTGGGGACAACAAAGTTTCAGATTGTCAGAGGGTGATAACTCTCCACTGACCAGGATGATTGTCAACTCCTTTGAGTGTCCCTCAACAACTGTAAGATGACATCAGGTGACCTACAAAAAGAATATCAAATGGCAGCTGGGGTTAAGTGCATGGCAAGGATGGTTCAAAACAGGCTCCTACAGGTGGAGTTGAAGTCATGCAAAGCTAGAAAAGGCCCTTCATCAATGAGAACCAAAGAAAAGCCAGACTGAGGTTTGCTAAAGGCCATAAGGATTGGACCGTAGAAGACTGGAGAAAGGTCAACTTTTCTGATGAGTCCAATTTTCAGCTTTTCCCTTCACCTGGTCGCCAATGGTTAGAGGGAGACCTAGAGAGGCCAACAAGCCACAGTGTCTCGCACCCATTGTGAAATTTGGTGGAGGATCAGTGATTATCTGGGGGTGGGGCAGATTTTTGTTTGTGAAGGACACATGAATCAAGCCATATACAAGGTTATCCTGAAATAAAACTTGCTTCCTTCTGCTCTAACAGTGTTCCCTAACTCTGAGGATTGGGTTTTCCAGCAAGACAGTGCTCCATGCCACACAGCCAGGTCAATCAAGGTGTGGATGGAGGACCACAAGATCAAGATCCTGTCATGGCCAGCCCAATCTCCAGACCTGAACCTCACTGAAAACCTCTGGAATGTGATCAAGAGGAAGACGGATGGTCACAAGCCATCAAACAAAGCTGAACTGAATTTCTGAATTTCTGCACCAGGAATTTCTGCACCAGGAGTGGCATAAAGTCACCCAAGAGCAATGTGAAAGACTGGGAGAGAGCATGCCAAGACACATGAAATCTGTGACTAAATGTCAGGGTTATTCCACCAAATATTGATTTCTGAACTCTTCCTAAGTTCAGATATTAGTATTGTGTTCTTTAAAATTGAATGTGATCTTGATTTCTATGTATTATTCAAGGTCTGAAAACACTTCATCTTTTTATGTTATTTTGACCATTTGTCATTTTCTGCAATTGAATGCTCTAAGTGACAATATTTTTATGTGGAATTTGGAGGAAATGTTGTCAGTAGTTTGTGGAACAAAACAAAAATATTCATGTTCCTCAAAAACAGACCTACAAATAGTAAAACTAGATAAACTGATAATTTTGAAGTGGTCTCATAGTTTTTTTTCCCAGATCTGTACATTTCACTGCGCTCACTCATGAAATATACAGTTAGGTCCATAAATATTTGGACAGAGACAACATTTTTCTAATTTTGGTTCTGTACATTACCACAATGAATTTTGAACAAAACAATTCAGATGCAGTTGAAGTTCAGACTTTCAGCTTTAATTCAGTGGGTTGAACAAAATGATTGCATAAAAATGTGAGGAACTAAAGCATTTTTTAAACACAATCCCTTCATTTCAGGGGCTCAAAAGTAATTGGACACATTAAATAATTGTAAATAAAATGTTCATTTCTAATACTTGGTTGAAAACCCTTTGTTGGCAATGACTGCCTGAAGTCTTGAACTCATGGACATCACCAGACGCTGTGTTTCCTCCTTTTTAATGCTCTGCCAGGCCTTTACTGCAGTGGTTTTCAGTTGCTGTTTGTTTGTTGTCCTTTCTGTCTGAAGTTCAGTCTTTAACAAGTGAAATGCATGCTCAGTTGGGTTGAGATCAGGTGACTGACTTGGCCATTCAAGAATATTCCACTTCTTTGCTTTAATAAACTCCTGGGTTGCTTTGGCTTTATGTTTTGGGTCACTGTCCATCTATATTATGAAACGCCGATTATTATTTGGCTGCATTTGGCTGGATTTGAGCACACAGTATGTCTCTGAATACCTCAGAATTCATCCGGCTGCTTCTGTCCTGTGTCACATCATCAATAAACACTAGTGACCCAGTGCCACTGGCAGCCATGCATGCCCAAGCCATCACACTGCCTCCACCGTGTTTTACAGATGATGTGGTATGCTTTGGATCATGAGCTGTACCACACCTTTGCCATACTTTTTTCTTTCCATCATTCTAGTAGAGGTTGATCTTGGTTTCATCTGTCCAAAGAATGTTCTTCCAGAACTGTGCTGGCTTTTTTAGATGTTTTTTAGCAAAGTCCAATCTAGCCTTTTTATTCTTGAGGCTTATGAGTGGCTTGCACCGTGCAGTGAACCCTCTGTATTTACTTTCATGCAGTCTTCTCTTTATGGTAGATTTGGATATTGATACGCCTACTTCCTGGAGAGTGTTGTTCACTTGGTTGGCTGTTGTGAAGGGGTTTCTCTTCACCATGGAAATTATTCTGCGATCATCCACCACTGTTGTCTTCTGTGGGCATCCAGGTCTTTTTTCATTGATGAGTTCACCAGTGCTTGCTTTCTTTCTTTCTCAGGATATACCAAATTGTAGATTTTGCCACTCCTAATATTGTAGCAATTTCTCGGATGGGTTTTTTTCTGTTTTCACAGCTTAAGGATGGCTTGTTTCACCTGCATGGAGAGCTCCTTTGACTGCATGTTTTCTTCACAGCAAAATCTTCCAAATGCAAGCACCACACCTCAAATCAACTCCAGGCCTTTTTTCTGCTTAATTGAGAATGACATAACGAAGGAATTGCCCACACCTGCCCATGAAATAGCCTTTGAGTCAATTGCCCAATTACTTTTGGTCCCTTTAAAAACAGGGTGTCACATGTTAAGGAGCTGAAACTCCTAAACCCTTCATCCAATTTTAATGTGGATGTTACGACCCTGGTGCCAGGGGTCGTGTGTGGTTGTGTGTGGGTGAGTGTGTCTCTCTCTCTCTCTCTCTCTCTCTCTCAGGTAGACGCCCCTTCCTCCTATACGCAGCTGTTCCCACTCACCTCATTGAGGGGCCATGTTAAAAGTGAGAGGGAGACACCTCTCGAGAGAGTGTGTGAGCCGGTGGGCTGTGGCGGTGACAGTTGGGAGAGAGAGTTGTGAGCTGCATCTAGAGAGAGAGTGTTCTGCTCCTTTCAGGGGAAAGAAGCGTGCATAATCCCTGACCTGTTTGGTTGTGGTTCGTTTGTTGTAGTTTTGGTGGGAAAACCTGGTTCTTGTGTTTGTTTTTCCTTTGTTTGGAGACCAGTGACTTTAGTTGTTTTTTCTATTTTGCGAATAAAAAGAGTTTCCATTTCGGCCCTAAGTCCGCCTCCTTGCCCTCTTTTTCCTCCTGGGTCTTTTTGGTTTATCTGTGTTGCTTTCCCCCATCCCCTATTTGCCACGGGGAACGTAACAAGTGGGGGCTCGTCCGGGAGCTCTCCATCGAAGGAGAGGGTTTTGGTGGTGGATCACCTGTGTGTGTGTGTGTGTGTGTGTGTGGTTTTTGACAATCTCCCTCGTTGAGATAGATGAGTGTCCAGCTAGGCTGATCTCAGTCTTTCCATTGGGCACTCGTTTATTATTTTGCCTTTTTTGTTTTTGGAGTAATCCTGGGCGGGGATATACTTCCCTGGCGGGGGTAGGCGTTCGGGGCTCCGGCCGCTGAGGGATAGCCTTTAAAGTCGCCTCGAGCCCGGCACGCTCCGAGAAGATTGAGGTAGGTGAAGTTTTGGTTAGGAAGGAACCAGGGGTGAACTGTTAGCCGGTGGGTCTGTTTTGTGTAGTGGGTTAGTTGTGCTCTTTTGTTTTGTGGCTGTAGCGCTACTGTTAGCCATGGGCTAGGTTTGCTGGGGGGGCTGGTTAGCCATGGTGACATTTGATGTAGCGACGTTTGCGGCCGGTCCTAAGTGGGGTCAGTTGGAGGAGTGTAGGAAACGGGACCTATTTGAAATCGCCAGGCACTATGGTGTCTCCGTCCCATTTTCTCTCCTTAAGTGTGACCTGAAGGCTGCGGTTGCGGAGGCTCTAGTGGCTAAGGGGGTGCTTAGCCCGGTGCCCGGGGAATTCCCAAGTGGTATCAGGGAGACAAATGTTGTGGTGAGACACCCCTCTTCTCCTTTGGAGGAGCCGGCTGAGGCCCAGCCGGCTGGGTTGACTCCTCGCTCCTGTGTGCTGGGGGAAAAGAAGCCAGTCACTCTGCTGCAATTTGACCCCTTTTCAGTCGAGTCCTCCCCTGGTTTGAAGATTGACGCTTGGCTGAAGATTCGCCTCGCTCGCCTCCAGCTGGAGAAGGAGGAGCGTGAGAGGGAATTCCAACTTCGGAGGGAGTTGGAATTGAGGAAACTGGAGGCAGATACGGCAATTAAAATGAGGCAGTTAGAACTGCAGACAGGGTCGAGGGTGGTGACCAAGTCGCCGCCATCTCTGACCGGAAGGGGCTTTGATGTAGGTAAAAACATTCCCCTGGTCCCGGTGTTCCGCGAGGCCGAGGTTGAGACCTATTTTAGTGCATTCGAGCGAATCGCCATGGCATTAAGCTGGCCACAGGAGGTGTGGGCAGTTTTACTACAGTGCAAGCTAAGTGGTAAAGCCCAAGAAGCTTGCGCGTCGCTCTCGGTTACTGATAGCCTAGAATATGATAAACTTAAAGGAGCTGTCCTGCGGGCATATGAGCTGGTGCCAGAGGCGTACCACCAACGCTTCAGGGGGCTCAGGAAAAAGCATATCCAAACTTATGCCGACTTCACCCAGGAAAAGGGCGTGTTGTTTGACAGGTGGTGTGCGGCATGTAAGGTTGGGAATGTAGCCTCCTTGCAGGAACTGGTGCTGGTGGAAGAGTTCAAGAACTGTGTCTCCGACCGAATTGTTACATACTTAAATGAGTGAAAAGTGTCAACACTGCAGCAGGCTGCAGTGCTGGCAGATGAGTTCTCGCTGATGCACAAAACCAACTTCAACCGGCATGACCCCTTTTCCACCCGCACCTTTTCCCGCAAGGCTGTTGACTCGCCGGTGGGTCCAGCTCCCCATGCCAGTCCACCTGCTCAGGGCCCAAGAGGGGGAAAGCCCTGCTTTTATTGCCTCAAGCTGGGCCACCTGGTCGCTGACTGTGAGGTGCTGAAGTGGAGGCAGCAGGGGGCTGTGCCGAAACCACCAAAAGGAGTGGGTCTGATTAAAATGGTGGCCTCGTCTCCGATCAGTCAGTGTCCTGTCATACCCAAGTCAGATGAATGTTTTAAACTGTTCATTTCTCGTGGGTTTGTGTCACTCACGGGTAGAGTGGAGGATCAGTGTCCGGTTACCATCCTCCGTGACACTGGTGGTTCCCAGTCATTTATACTATCCAGCGTTTTACCTTTGAATAAAGAGTCTGCCTGTGATGTGAGTGCTGTGGTTAGGGGGATTGGGATGAGTTTTGTGCCTGCGCCCCTCCACCGCGTCCATGTGCGATCGCAGTTAGTGACTGGTTTCTTTTCGGTGGCTGCTCGCGCCTCTTTCCCTATAGAAGGTGTTGAATTCATTATGGGGAATGACATGGCGAGTGGGAAAGTTTACCCTCCTCCAGAAGTCGTGAGTGTCCCTATCTCTGTTCATGAGCCTGATGTCTTAACTGAAAAACACCCAGATGTGTTCGGCATCAGTGTTTTGACCAGAGCTCAGGCCCATAAGCAAGGTAAGGAAGTTAACCTGTCTGACTCTCTGTTCGTTACCACCCTGTTTGAGGACAAGCTGCCCCCTTCTGTTGAGTTGACAGAAGTAGCGGAGACGGTCACCGCTCCTGATGTCACCCTGCCACTAAATCGGGACACCCTTATAAAAGCCCAGAAGGCTGACCCCTCTCTGGAAAAGTGTTTTGCTGCTGTTGGTGATGGCAATCACGGAGATAAAAGAAAATCATTGTACTTACTGGATGATGGCTTGCTGGTGCAGAGGTGGGTTCCTCGACCGGGAGGGGTGGATGAGGACTGGGGGTCGGTCCATCAAATAGTGATTCCGGAGGGTTGTAGGCAGCATGTGTTGTCGTTGGCCCATGAGCATCTGTGGTCTGGTCACCTGGGGGTGACTAAGACGTATGATCGGGTCCTAAAACATTTCTTTTGGCCCGGAATGAAAGCGGATGTAGCCTGTTTTTGCCGAACGTGTCACACATGCCAGATAACTGGTAAACCAAATCAAAAGGTTCCTCCAGCCCTGCTGTGTTCCATTCCCGCTGTCGGCACGCCGTTTGAGCATGTTATTGTAGACTGTGTGGGTCCCCTACCAAAAACTAAATCCGGTAACCAGTTCCTATTGATGGTGATATGCCTTGTGACTCGTTTTCCTGAAGCCATTCCCCTTCGGAAAATTACTGCATCGGTGGTGAGTAAAGCCCTCCTAAAGTTCTTCACCACTTTTGGCCTCCCATGTATCGTGCAGACGGATCAAGGCACGAATTTTATGTCAAAAACATTCCGACAGGCCCTGCAGTCACTGGGGATTTCCCATTCCATAAGTAGCACTTACCACCCAGAGTCACAGGGTGTGCTGGAGCGATGGCACCAAACCTTGAAATCGATGTTGCAGAAATATTGCTACGAATCAGGGAAAGATTGGGATGAGGGGCTGCCGTTTATGCTCTTTGCTATCCGTGATGCTAAGCAGGAGTCAGTTGGGTTTAGTCCGTCTGAGCTGGTGTTTGGCCACAATATACGTGGCCCCTTGAAAGTGTTGCAGGACCAGTTCACGACCAGTTCCCCTCCTGAAACCAATGTTTTAGATTTTGTGTCACAGTGCAGAGCCCGATTACATAGCGCCACCTCGCTGGTGAGGGAAGCCCTCTCCCACTTCCCAGGGGGATATGAAGAGGTGGTATGACCGTAATGCGGTGGTGCACCAATTCCACCCTGGTGATCAAGTGCTTGTGTTGCTGCCGGTGCTTGGTTCTGCTCTCACTGCCCGGTTTCTGGGTCCGTATGTGATAGACAAAAGGGCATCGAACATGGATTATATCATCCGTACCCCTGAACATAGACGTAAAACACGACTGTGTCATGTAAACATGTTGAAACCTTATTTCCCAGAAACCTGTCTCAGGTGCGGGGCAGTGCTGGGCAGCCGGCTTCCCTGGTGCATGCTGAGGTACCGGCAGATGACGGACTCAATGTGCCCTCTGGTGGCCAACAGAGTGGTAAATTAACAAATTCTGAGTTTCTGTCGGATGCTGACTCCCGTCTTTCTTACCTCCCGGCCGAACAGCGATATGAAATTCTGAGCTTGTTTCAGTCCTTTCCCACTTTGCTTGGGGATGTGCCATCTCGTACCAAGGTATTGCAGCATGATATTGATGTGGGGGGGGCTGCCCCTATTAAGCAACATGCCTACCGATGCTCAGTAGATAAGCATCAGCTAATGAAGGCTGAGGTGGAGTACCTGGTGGAAAATGGTTTAGCTGAGCCTAGTCGCAGCCCCTGGAGTTCCCTGTGTTTGTTAGTGCCAAAAGCTGATGGAATGCCCCGTTTCTGTACCGATTTTAGGAGGGTAAATGCGGCCACGATGTCAGACAGTTTCCCTTTGCCCCGTATTGATGACTGCGTGGACAGCATTGGTCCGGCCACTTACATCACCAAGTTAGATCTCTTAAAAGGGTACTGGCAGGTCCCGCTAACACCCCGAGTGTCTGACATCTTGGCTTTTGTGACCCCCGACCACTTCATGCAGTACACAGTCATGGCATTTGGGTTAAAGAACACGCCCACTACTTTCCAGCGCTTAATGCACAAAGTATTGGGTGATGTTCCACAGTGTAATGTGTATCTTGATGACGTGGTGGTGTACTCTAGTAAGTGGTCGAGCCACCTGTCCATCTTGAGGACAGTATTTCAGCGGCTGGCGGAAGCGAATCTGTCTCTCAATCTTGCCAAGTGTAAATTTTGCAAGGCTACCGTCACCTATCTGGGTAAACAGGTGGGGCAGGGGCGGGTCCAACTGGTGGAGGCTAAAATCATGGCTGTGGTAGCTTACCCAGTTCCCACCACCAGGCATGAGTTGTGCCGTTTTTTGGGCATGACAGGCTATTATCGGTGCTTCAGTAAAAATTTCTCTGTTGTAGTCACCCCTCTTACTACTCTGTGTAGCCCGAATGTCCCTTTTGTGTGGACCACAGAGTGTCAGTATGCTTTCGAAGCTGCTAAATCTCTCTTGTGTAGTGCCCCTGTACTTGCTGCACCTAACTTCTCTCTTCCCTTCCAGCTAGAAGTTGACACTAGTGCATCCGGGGCCGGTGCTGTGTTGCTCCAGAGTGGTGGTAGCGGGGTTCCTCACCCAGTGTGTTTCTTCTCTGCAAAATTCAAACCCCATCAGCTGAACTACTCCACCATTGAGAAGGAAACCCTAGCCATGTTACTTGCTTTGCAGCACTTCGAGGTCTATGTAGGCTCAAGTACACTCCCAGTGACCGTGTACACTGACCATAATCCCCTCGTGTTTCTGGCCCAGATGTATAACCATAACCAACGGCTGATGCATTGGTCTTTGTTGGTGCAGGGGTACAACATTGAGATTAAACACAAAAACGGAGTTGATAATGTAGTAGCTGACGCTCTCTCTCGTGGGTGAGGTAAGAGATTGAAAACTGTAAACCTGTGTTCTCTACCACTTTCCTAAACAAACTGGGGTTTGTTTTTTATGGGTGGGGGTGTTACGACCCTGGTGCCAGGGGTCGTGTGTGGTTGTGTGTGGGTGCATGTGTCTCTCTCTCTCTCTCTCTCTCTCTCTCAGGTAGACGCCCCTTCCTCCTATACGCAGCTGTTCCCACTCACCTCATTGAGGGGCCATGTTAAAAGTGAGAGGGAGACGCCTCTCGAGAGAGTGTGTAAGCCGGTGGGCTGTGGCGGTGACAGTTGGGAGAGAGAGTTGTGAGCTGCATCTAGAGAGAGTGTTCTGCTCCTTTCAGGGGAAAGGAGCATGCGTAATCTCTGACCTGTTTGGTTGTGGTTCGTTTGTTGTAGTTTTGGTGGGAAAACCTGGTTCTTGTGTTTGTTTTTCCTTTGTCTGGAGACCAGTGACTTTAGTTGTTTTTTCTATTTTGCGAATAAAAACGGTTTCCATTTCGGCCCTGAGTCCGCCTCCTTGTCCTCTTTTTCCTCCCGGGTCTTTTTGGTTTATCTCTGTTGCTTTCCCCCATCCCCTATTTGCCACAGGGAACGTAACAGTGGATATTCTCAAATGAAAGCTGAAAGTCTGGACTTTGTCCATGTCCATTATATAACTATAACTTGAATATGTTTCAGTAAACAGGTAAAAAAAGAAAATTTGCATCAGTGTCCAAATATATATGGACCTAACTGTATATTTACCCCTCAAAGATAAACTTAATATCTCCATGCCACCATGTAATATCCTCTATTCAGGTACTGCTTAAAAGTGGAGTTCCTATGAGCAAAATATTTGCAAGGGCACAAAATCAACCTGAATAGAATAATAACATTATAGCATATGAACCACTGAATTGTGTAATATAATGTATTTCACGTCAATAAATTGCTGCATTGTCTTGTGACAGTGATACCAATTGTGAGATGTGCATCACAGTTATGAATACATATTTATTTATTTCTTTGACACCACATAACGTGAGCCAGAAACAACACCACAAAATTTATTGTAGTGTGACTCTGATGGGTGTTGGGTAGACAGCAGTAAACCAATGCTTTCACTTTACATCCTTATTATATAGTTACAATTGAAAATCAAACTTGATATGTCAAACAGTTGTCTGGTTACAACTGTCACTGCCATGCGTGTTGGAGCTCGGCGTGCGCAGCCACAGATTGCAAAGTGCGTGCATACCGTTAGGATTAATTAGCATGCACCTGTTCCTAATTAGAGCATAATCACAGTGCATACATATAAGGACTCTCATTAATACAGAGACTTTGGCCCTGTCCACACGGCAAAGGATTCAGGTGAATCCGATAAAATTTTTTATCGTTTCGGCCTGGCGTCCACACGGCACTGGCGTTTTGGGTGCCCCAAAACGATATTTTTTGAGAACGGTTTCCAGAGTGGAAAAATCTGGCAATGGCACTGTTGCGAAGTCATTAGTAGAATGAATTTGTTTACGATGATGTCACAACCACATGACTAGAACAAGCAGCACTCACTCATTCACGCCGGGTAGAAGAAGGGGTTTATGCACATGCGTCCTACTTCTTCTATTGTTCTGGTGTCTCTGATGGGACCGTCTTACAGCGCATGTAGAGGTGTGGCATGTGTATTGCATCGTTTTCAGCAAGCATTGCATTACCATATGTACCTGATATTTTACTGATCCGTTGCCCATGTGGACGCGATATTTTTTTTACCCGCTAAAAAAAAATCTTGTTGCCGTTGTCGTGTGGATGTAGCCTTTGTGAAAGCCTTGTATTTTGTATCACTTTTCTGGTTTTGACCCTGTTTCTGTTTTTTGGGAGGTACATATTGTATTACTTCTGATATCCTGTCTGTGCCTCACTTGACCAGTGCCTGTTTTTTTGACTCTGCCTTTGTTTTTGTTTTGGATCTTTTTGCCGGTGTGTTTTTAATAAAACTTTTGTGGTGGAAAAGTGTAATAAAACTCCAGGCTGTTAGGAAGAAACAAACAGAAATATGAATTTATTGAAAAGATCAATTCAAAGTATACCACTTGCAAGGGGGCTTTCTCGAATGAAAGAATTTCACCCAAAGAAGAGCACTCTGCCTTTCCAGACCCATCATCATATACAGTTTGTGAACCCTTTAGAATGTTCTATATTTCTGCATAAACATGACCTAAAACATCATCAGATTTTCACACAAGTCCTAAAAGTAGATAAAGAGAACCCAGTTAAACAAATGAGACAAAAATATTATACTTGGCGATTTATTTATTGAGGAAAATGATTCAATATTACATACATCTGTGAGTGACAAAAGTATGTTAACCTCTAGGATTAGCAGTTAATTTGAAAGTGAAATTAGAGTCAGGTGTTTTCAATCAATGGGATGACAATCAGGTGTGAGTGGGCACCCTGTTTTATTTAAAGAACAGGGATCTATCAAAGTCTGATCTTCACAACACATGTTTGTGGAAGTGTATCATGGCATGAACAAAGGAGATTTCTGAGGACCTCAGAAAAAGAGTTGTTGATGCTCATCAGGCTGGAAAAGGTTACAAAACCATCTCTAAAGAGCTTGAACCCCACCAATCCACAGTCAGACAGATTGTATACAAATGGAGGAAATTCAAGACCATTGTTACCCTCCCCAGGAATGGTTGACCAACAAAGATCACTCCAAGAGCAAGGTGTGTAATAGTCGGCAAGGTCACAAAGGACCCCAGGGTAATGTCTAAGCAACTGAAGCCCTCTCTCATATTGGCTAATGTTAATGTTCATGAGTCTACCATCAGGAGAACACTGAACAACAATGGTGTGCATGGCAGGGTTGCAAGGAGAAAGCCACTACTCTCCAAAAAGAACATTGCTGCTCGTCTGCAGTTGGCTAAAGATCATGTGGACAAGCCAGAAGGCTATTGGAAAAATGTTTTTTGGATGGATGAGACCACAATAGAACTTTTTGGTTTAAATGAGAAGCGTTGTTTGGAGAAAGGAAAAGACTGCATTCCAGCATAAGAACCTTATCCCATCTGTGAAACATGGTGGTGGTAGTATCATGGTTTGGGCCTGTTTTGATGCATCTGGGCCAGGACAGCTTACCATCATTGATGGAAGAATGAATTCTGAATTATACCAGCGAATTCTAAAGGAAAATGTCAGTACATCTGTCCATGATGTTAGGACTGGGACTGTTTTGGCCTCTAGAGGCCGCTGTTATTTCCTTATCTTGTCTTGTTTGTTTTGGCCTCTAGAGGCCACCACTGTTCCTGTGTTTTGTGTTTGTGTTGATTGCCTGTTTGTCCTCATCAGTGTCACCTGTTTCCCATTAATTTTGTGTATATATATACTCCCTCAGTTTGGTCCCTAGTCACGGAGTCTTTGTGCTACCTGTGGTTTGTTTCCTCTTTCCCGTGTACCTTGCTTATGCTCTTGTATTTTTTTGGCATTTTGTTTTCTTTGGATTTGTTCTACCCTTTTGGATCTTCTGAGCATTTTGCATTTTGCCTTTTCTTTTCTTTGGACTTTGTACTACCTTTTTGGATCTTCTGAGCGTTTTGCATTTGGCCTCTTCTTTTCTCATTTTTTGGACTTTGAACCTTTGGATTATACTTTTTTGTTTTTTGCCCTGGATTGTATATATTGTAATTAAACTGTTTTTTGATACTCTACTCACGCCTCTGTACTTGAGTCATTCCCCTGGTGGCCTAGTGGGTGTTTGCTGGATCACTACACCAGCGATCCGGGTTCGATTCCCAGCAAAACCCTAACACATGAACTGAAGAGAGGGTGGGTCATGCAGCAAGACAACAACCCAAAGCACACAAGTCATTCTACCAAAGAATGGGTAAAGAAGAATAAAGTTAATGTTCTGGATAGTCAAAGTCTTGACCTTAATCCAGTTGAAATGTTGTGGAAGGACCTGAAATGAGCGGTTCATATGAGGAAACCCCCCAACATCCCAGAGTTGAAGCTGTCCTGTATGGAGGAATGGGCTAAAATTCCTCCAAGCCGGTGTGCAGGACTGATCAACGGTTACCGGAAATGTTTAGTTGCAGTTATTGCTGCACAAGGGGGTCACACCAGATACTGAAAGCAAAGGTTCACATACTTTTGCCACTCACAGATATGTAATATTGGATCATTTTCCTCAATAAATAAATGACCAAGTATAATATTTTTGTATCATTTGTTTAACTGGGTTCTCTTCAGAGGTGGAAAAACCCGGGTGCAGAAAGTAAAAACCCTGCCACATTTTTGCTCCAGCCAATTCAGTGAACCAGCTGATCCTAATTACCACATCCCCTAAGCCAGGTTGATGAGCTAATTGGTGAAATCACCTGTGTTGAGAGCACAGGCAGAAGGAAAACCTAAGCAGGACTTTTACTTTGTCAATCCAGTTTTTCCACCTCTGGTTCTCTTTATCTACTTTTAGGACTTGTGTGAAAATCTGATGTTGTCTTAGGTCATATTTATTCAGAAATATAGAAAATTCCAAAGGGTTCACAAATTTTAAAAAGCACCACTGTACTCGTCAAAATAGCACAGTAGCACAACAGATATCTTCTTAATCTCAGGGTGTCCAGCCTTGGCACCCTATCTATCATTAAACACTGTCTCGGCATGTACACGTTTTACTAACCTAGAAAATAGAACACAAACAGCATTCTTCATCTTATATAAACATGAGACACAGTATCTGACCTTCTACGTATCTAAGAGGCACAAGTTCTCTAAAAATTATATTTTTCCCCTACACAGTGTCTCTGAAGCTTACCTTTCTAAAGATCACTAAAAGCACAAGAATAATCTAAAAATTAGATTTTCCTCTACACTCTTCCTGCACTTACATCTGTCTACTGCCCTTACATGACAGAAACTGTCAATTCTCCAAGGAGCTACTGGACTAGTAAAACTGTTTTAACTAGAGCAGCGGCTAAAGTTATCAACATCTTAATGAGCTTTTGGCCATTGCAAAAGTAGAAAAGACTTTCAATATGTAAACTGTGCACAAATAATTACTCAAACTGCCACTGGAAAAAAATGAGTTGCTTCCTGATTACTTAGCATTTCAGATCACGTGATACTGTTCCACAAAAATGTACACCTTTGTCTACAGTTATCGACACCATTCCAAAATTATCGACATCCAGGTGATTATTCATAATTTTTTTTTTAAATTGGTATGTGGTAATAACAAAACATAATTTTTATTTAAAATTTGTTTTACAGACTTATATTTAGTACAAAATATCTTTTATTTAAATATACTGTATTGATGTTGGTGCTTACGTAAACGAGGAAGTAATTCTAATGTTTGTAAACAAATGAACTGATGATGTTTAACCTGTGTCAGAAAATCTTTTTGTTCCACTTTCTACCCACTTTCTAAGTATTTTTGTAGATCACATTTTGTTATTCATTGTTGTTTGTATTAATTTCTAGTTTTGTGGTTTACCAATAATTCAAACAATGCTCTAATTCGTTACAATTAGGTTCAGATTGGTAAAGCATCAGTATTTTCAAACAAGTGAATTTTTTTAAATTGAGATTTTAAATTTACATCTCAAAATATAAAATGTCTACTGATGTTGTAATATATGGTAGATATTTACAACTAACTTCATAAAAAATATATTTTCTGAATGGGATAGAAAAATCTGAATATTTCAAGCATGTAAAAAAAATTACATGCCAGGAATTTGGTCTAGGCGGCACGGTGGTGTAGTGGTTAGCGCTGTCGCCTCACAGCAAGAAGGTCCTGGGTTCGAGCCCCGGGGCCGGCGAGGGCCTTTCTGTGCGGAGTTTGCATGTTCTCCCCGTGTCCGCGTGGGTTTCCTCCGGGTGCTCCGGTTTCCCCCACAGTCCAAAGACATGCAGGTTAGGTTAACTGGTGACTCTAAATTGACCGTAGGTGTGAATGTGAGTGTGAATGGTTGTCTATGTGTCAGCCCTGTGATGACCTGGCGACTTGTCCAGGGTGTACCCCGCCTTTCGCCCATAGTCAGCTGGGATAGGCTCCAGCTTGCCTGCGACCCTGTAGAAGGATAAAGCGGCTAGAGATAATGAATGAATGAATGAATGAATGAATGAATGAATGAATTTGGTCTAAATCTATTTATTGCAGTAGGATTCCAAATACTCTAGAAGCATTCCATTCTGTTATGAATCAGAAAAAAATGCATTATAAATCACAGCACTTTTATTTGTTTAAAGTACTTCATCTACTTCAACAATATTACACAAAGATTGATACATGACAGTTGTAAATATCACTTAATTCCACAGGGTGTTGATAATGGTGGACACTGGTGAAAGTGATCACTATTATTGACACTTCATGTGATTTCTCAAACGTGCGTTTAGATACAAAATGGCGATGTCAGATGAAAGAATAAGAAACAAAGTAGGTTTCCACAAGGATATCATGAAATAGTGGTGAATTTGATAAGTAAAAACATGTCCATGATCTTTCCACCATGCTTACCTGCAATGATAATGTCTGGGTTTTCCTCAAATTGCTGATCGTGCCTAAAAAAAATGAATTGCATCTCAGGTAACGAGCTGTGTCATCAGACGACAAGATCAAGGGGCAAGGGGGGGTCTTCTGGTTGATTAATTAACCAATAATAACTGTTGTAACTTAAACTCACCTTTGTAAAATTGTTTTTTATTGGTAAATCTGAAAAGGTGTCGATAATTATGGACTATCGATAATTTTAGCCACCGCTCTAGTTTTATATGAAAGTGTCATGAATATTTTCAGTAAAATGTGTTCGTAAATAATTCTATGTTATTTTTTAAAAAGCAAATTAAAAATAACCGCTGGATAAAAACCCATCTAGCTTATGTAAATAAACATACAAAGTTCATTGTCCGGTGGTAAAGTGTTTGAGATACGTTGTCTTGCACTTACGGTCGGGTTCCCTGGGGTGGTACATGTTCGTCGTTTGTATGTTCGTTTGTATGTATAGACATCATATGGTCAAAGCCATCAAAAATTAGGTCAATGCATTTGTATGGGGCTCTGCTTTGCGCATGTGAGGAGCCACTACATTTTCCAGTCATATAGCTACACTACACTCCTGAATGTGGATATATACTCATGTTTGTTCTTCAGTAACATGAGAAACATCTCTGAACTGCTGTGTCTGTGTCAGTGATTGTTGCTCCTGGACCAGTCTGTGACGCAGAATCTCCTAGGTGGCAGATGACATATATTTCCAGATCACTCATACTTTATCAATTCATCCTTCTTCAGTACAGACAAACCAAAATCTATCAAGGCACAAATCTGATTCCATAGGGATAGAAGTGTGTGCAGTACTTCCTGTTTAATCACACTCCTGTCTGGTCCTGAAGTAATTCTGACTAACCCTGCTTATTCACACAGAAAGTTTGACCAATCAGTTTCACCCCAATAATTTCTAATAAACATAGTGTTATATATCTTTCAAAAATGTGTGTGTGTGTGTGTGTGTGTGTGTGTGTGTGTGTATATATATATATATATATATATATATATATATATATATATATATACATACAGTGGTGCTTGAAAGTTTGTGAACCCTTTAGAATTTTCTATGTTTCTGCATAACTATGACCTAAAACATCATCAGATTTTCACACAAGTCCTAAAAGTAGACAAAGAGAACCCAGTTGAACAAATGAGACAAAAATATTATACTTGGTCATTTATTTATTGAGGAAAATTATCCAATATTACATATCTGTGAGTGGCAAAAGTATGTGAACCTTTGCTTTCAGTATCTGGTGTGACCCCCTTGTGCAGCAATAACTGCAACTAAATGTTTCTGGTAACTGTTGATCAGTCCTGCACACCGGCTTGGAGGAATTTTAGCCCATTCCTCCATACAGAACAGCTTCAACTCTGGGATGTTGGTGGGTTTCCTCACATGAACTGCTCACTTCAGGTCCTTCCACAACATTTCGATTGGCTTAAGGTCAGGACTTTGACTTGGCCATTCCAAAACATTAACTTTATTCTTCTTTAACCATTCTTTGGTAGAATGACTTGTGTGCTTTGGGTCGTTGTCTTGCTGCATGACTCACCTTCTCTTGAGATTCAGTTCATGGACAGATGTCCTGACATTTTCCTTTAGAATTTGCTGGTATAATTCAGAATTCATTGTTCCATCAATGATGGCAAGCCATCCTGGCCCAGATGCAGCAAAACAGGCCCAAACCATGATAATACCACCATCATGTTTCACAGATGGGATCAGGTTCTTATGCTGGAATGCAGTGTTTTCCTCTCTCCAAACATAACGCTTCTCATTTAAACCAAAAAGTTCTATTTTGGTCTCATCTGTCCACAAAACATTTTTCCAATAGCCTTCTGGCTTGTGCACGTGATCTTTAGCAAACTGCAGACGAGCAGCAATGTTCTTTTTGGAGAGCAGTGCCTTTCTCCTTGCAACCCTGCCATGCACACCATTGTTGTTCAGTGTTCTCCTGATGGTGGACTCATGAACATTAACATTAGCCAATGTGAGAGAGGCCTTCAGTTGCTTAGAAGTTACTCTGGGGTCCTTTGTGACCTCACTGACTATTACACACCTTGCTCTTGGAGTGATCTTTGTTGGTGGACCACTCCTGGGGAGGGTAACAATGGTCTTGAATTTCCTCCATTTGTACACAATCTGTCTGACTGTGGATTGGTGGAGTCCAAACTCTTTAGAGATGGTTTTGTAACCTTCTCCAGCCTGATGAGCATCAACAACGCTTTTTCTGAGGTCCTCAGAAATCTCCTTTGTTCCTGCCATGATACACTTCCACAAACATGTGTTGTGAAGATCAGACTTTGATAGATCCCTGTTCTTTAAATAAAACAGGGTGCCCACTCACACCTGATTGTCATCCCATTGATTGAAAACACCTGACTCTAATTTCACCTTCAAATAAACTGCTAATCCTAGAGGTTCACATACTTTTGTCACTCACAGATATATAATATTGGATCGTTTTCCTCAATAAATAAATTACCAAGTATAATATTTTTGTCTCATTTGTTTAACTGCGTTCTCTTTATCTACTTTTAGGACTTGTATGAAAATCTGATGATGTTTTAGATCATATTTATGCAGAAATATAGAAAATTCTAAAGGGTTCACAAACTTTCAAGCACCACTGTATGTATATATATATATATATATATATATATATATATATATATATATATATATATATATATATATAAATCATGACCATTATAGATTTAAATAATCGTGACCATTATAAGGATAAAGAAGCATATGAAAACTAATGGAAAATTTTATGAATAAGTAAAGGCCAGTTGTACATCAGAAGATGATCTTTCTTCATATCTGCGTCAAATCAGATCCCCAGCCTGCATGACCATAAAAACCACATCAATGCCTACAACTTTTTTGTTGGGTCCCAACTGTGTTTTTCAGTTAAAATGAAATGTATTCCTTTATGGGCAGGAAAGACATAAAGACACGATTGGTATATTGTTGATAAGTGAAAAATCTCACTGTCACCATTCATAATGAATAACCAATTATGCTGTAACTGTTGGGCAAAAGTGCTACTTCCATTTCAGAATATGTTTGATATGTAATATATGTGGTACTCTGTTATTCATATTTCTTCAAAAGTATTTGTTCAGAAAATAACCTTTATTTGTTTCAGGATAAAAGACAACATTGAAAAATTCCAAAACCGGTAAATATTTGTTTATATTGTATTGTTTTATTTTATAAATGCTAAGTTGTAATATTTGTAATATCATAAAATAACCTGCTCTGTGGTAGGCTGGTAAAGGAGCAGTTGAGTGCAGATGGGGATGATCTATTGGGCAGCTTAGAACTGAATCCCACATCAGTTAAGGATGAAGAAGAAGGAGAGACACAAAAAACAGGTAAGAATTTAGATGAACTGATATTAGTATCATTTCACAGGTGTTTTGCCTGTGATCCTCTACATAATGCACTTTGCTTTAACACGATGGGAAATTAGTTGACTAACACTCACTGAAAGCAATGAGATGCACATTTAACTTTTATGTCTGTCTGTGTATTTTAGAATCAACAGTGAACAAATGGTTTTTAGTGGTGGATTGGATAAACTCGTTCATGCTACATGCTCTGCTGTGGTTAACTAAGGGTCAAGAGTTTTGCTGGAGATTGCTAGAACTCCATAGCCTCAAACTTGTTGCTGCAGGCATCATCTGGGTGAGCCTAAAAGAGGTAAGCTTTTACTGTAATGTCGGATGCAAAGCATGTAAGCATGGAATATGCAAAGGGTCAAATCTTGTCCTAAGTTCCTGTACATATGATGTATTAAATTCAGAAGCACCATTTTGCAGTCATTTCATGGCAGTATTCAGTTGTCTATTTACAAGCCATTACATGGGATATGTGACATTTAAAAACTGCAGAAAACTGGCAGCACACAAAGGGTGGAGTGAGTCTATGGTGCTGAGAATGTATCACAGGGAATAACTAGAAAATGGTCTGTCAATGATCAATGATCAGCAAGGCAAAAATGGACAAACTCCAATGTGGTCACTGTCCACAACTTATGGTGAACATTACTACCCATTCCACAATTACATACGGTATCATTCAATTCCTGTTTGTGGGTTCCAGTCCTGGACTATTGTTAAAATTTTACCATATTGGCAGCAATTTTTCGAATTGCATCACTCATTGTTCTGTGCTGTTTGCTAGTAGGCTGTTGCCATGGTTTCACTAGTAATGCAAGGCTGGCTGTAATATGGCCACACAAATAAGACAGCTAACTATAGAATATATATAACACCATCTGTTTGCCCATAAATCAGATGTCTTCCAGCCAAAGGTAAGATTTTTACCTATTTTAATTACAAATCATAGGTGTTCCTGCTCAAAGTAAAACTCTAGAGAGAAATGCTTGTGAAATGCATCAATTACAGTGCAGTGTATAACTGTCTACTATGGTCAGCATGAGCTGGGCGATCCAATTTCGAACCTGAGCTCAGCTGTGTGGAGTTTTGAAAATTCTCCCTTAGTTCGCATGGGTTTCCACCCAAATCCTAAAAACATGCTGGTAGGTGAATTAACTTCTCTAATTTGTTCATAGTTGTGAATGAGTAGATGAATGTGTGTGCTCTGATACCCTGAAATGCACTGGCATCCCATCCAGGGTGTTTTCACGCTTATACCACAGTGACCCTGACCAAGATAAAGCAGTTAGCAAAGATAAAAGAATAAGAAGTATGTTTAATTTCATTAGGAATATGTAGTGATGTCTTATGGCCTACTTAATACATTTTTTCCTCTTTTATATAATAAATGACAAGGAAATTATATAGAAATGGATCCAATATTACTAATAGCATTTTGATTTCAATCACCAGGATGCATACAATTTGATCCTCATAGAAAGAAGTTTACTTGGAGAGTTAAAAATCTTTTAAGCAGGCCTTCAAAGAGTGATGGCTCTGACTGGAAGGAGGCCAGTATCCCTTCCTAATACAACCATAATTAAAAAAAAGGGACACTGTGTAAAACATCAATAAAAACAGAATGTAAAGATTTGCAATTCATGGAAACCCTATTGAAAATAGTATGAAGACAATATATCAAATGTTGAAACTGAGAAATTTTATTTATTTATTTATTTATTTATTTATTTATTTATTTATTTATTTGTTTTAAATATATGATCATTTTGAATTTGATGTCAGCAACATGTTTCAGAAAAGTTAGGACGGGCAACATAAGACTGAAAAAGTTGTATAATGCTACAAAAAAACTAATTTGGTTAATTGGTATCAATTTTTTATTTAATTAATAAGGTTTAAAAAATAAACAAAATAAATCATTATGTGGGATTGAGCTGAAGAGTTTATATTCATAAATTTATAAATTGTATAAATTGTTTATATTTATAAATTGTAGAAATTTATATTTAATAGTAGGTCCTAGCTTTTGCTTGTGACATGAATGCAGTGAAAAGCAAGCTGGGCGAGTCCTGTTGGACTTTAACAGGGCACTGGAACTTCGTGCATCAACATAATAACATACTGTATTCCCGGACTGCATTGTAGACTACATGTAAAGGGTGTTTGCCATCCTTTTATGTTTATGGCATCGTTAACATGCATGTTCACAAGCCAAAATGATAAGATGCTGCAGCAGGCTTACTGCATACACACACATGTCGGCTGTTTGGCTACTGATCGTATTCATTAATAGGGTATCCCTGTACTTACTATATCCTGCGCATGTACATGGTACATATGCTGTTTTGGGGGTGAGCCTCACTTTGATTTTTATGACAGCAGCTGGATAGGTCTGTGAAAGATGTTGATTTTTGCAACGGTTCTGAAAAAAATCTGCTTGAAATCCCCTGAGTCTTGAGAACTAAGACTTATTATAGGACTTCTTCACATGCAACTCACACAATCATTGTATAGTTATCTCAGTCTATTAGACTCAGGAGCTCAGATTGCAGTTACTGACTTTGTATTATAGACATGCAACTCTTGCAGTCTTTGTTTATAGTTATCTCGGTATTAAGCGCTGTCTTAAGTGGCCATTTACATTACCTCAGTTTACCTGGGTATATTCACAGTGTCTTGCAAAAGTATTCATCCATCTTCGTGTTTGTCCTGTTTGTCGTGTTTGAGCACCATTTGATTTATACAACATGCCTACCACTTTAAATGTGCAAATTGTTGTTTTATTGTGACACAAACAATAATTAAGATGAAAAAACAGAAATCTGGAGTGTGCATAGGTATTCACCCCCTTTCATATGAAACTCCTAAATAAGAGCTGGTCCAACCAATTCACTTCATAAGTCACATAATTAGTTGAGTAAGATCCACCTGGGTGCAATCAAAGTGTCACATGATGTCTGTATAAATCAACCTGTTCTGGAAGGACCCTGACTCTGCAACACTACTAAGTAAGCAACATGAAAACCAAGGAGCACTCCAAACAGGTCAGAGACAAAGTTGTGAGGAAGCATAGATCAGGGTTGGGTTATAATAAATTTCCCAAACTTTGAATATCCCAGGGAGCACCATTAAACCCATTGAAGCAAAATGGAAAGAATATGTCACCACTACAAACCTGACAACAGAAGGCCACCCACCAAAATTCACAGACCGGGCAAGGAGGGCATTCATCAGAGATGCAAGAAAGACACCAAAGATAACACTAAAGGAACTACAGAGATCCACAGTGGAGATGGGAGTATCTGTCCATAGGACCACTTTAAGCCATACACTCCACAGAGTGGGGCTTTGTGGAAGAGTGGCCAGAAAAAGTTATTGCTTAAGAAAACACATTTGGAGTTTGCCCAACAGCATGTGGCAGACTCCTCAAACACGTGGAAGAAGATTCTCTGGTCAAATGAGACTAAAATTAATCTTTTTGGCCATCATGGGAAATGCCATGTGTGGTGCAAACCCAACACCCTGAGAACGCCATTCCTACAGTGAAGCATGGTGGTGGTGGCATTATCATACTGTGGGGATATTTTTCATCTGCAGGGACAGGAAAGCTGGTCAGGACTGAAGGAAAGATGGATGGCACTAAATACAGGACAATTCTGGAGGACAACGTGTTTGAGTTAGCCAGAGGTTTAAGACCGGGACAAAGGTTCATGTTCCAGCAGGACAATGACCCTAAACATACTGCTAAAACTACACTGGAATGGTTTAAAGGGAAACATTTAAATGTCTTGGAAAGGCCTAATCAAAGCCCGGACCTCAATCCAATTGAGAATATATGGCATAACTTGAAGATTGCTGTATACCAAAGTAATCCATCTAACTTGAAGGAGTTGGAGCCATTTTGCCTTGAGAAATGGGCAAAATTCCCAGTGGCTAGATGTGCTAAACTAATAGAGACATATCCCAAGAGACTTGCAGCTGTAATTGCAGCAAAAGTAAGTGACTTTGGGGGGTGAATAGAGTGAATAGCCACTCTAGATTTGTTTTTTCATTGTAATTATTGTTTGCGTCACAATAAAATGACAATTTTCACCTTTAAAGTGGTAGGCACGTTGTGTAAATCAAATGGTGCTAACCCCTGGAAAATCCATTTTAATTCCAGCTTGTAATGTGACAAAACAGGACAAACACGAAGGGGGATGAATACTTTTGCAAGACATTGTATGTACATTGAATGTCCTAAGCAGGAGCTCAGATTGCAGTTGCTGAAATAATAATAATTTATTGATATGTGTTTTGTGGTCAGTTTATTACACTGTAGCGTGTCCTGTGGTAATGCATTATATGACAATGCAATTTTCATAAATATTACCATATACAGTAGCAGTTGCAATTATGTTCTGTGTATATACCTGCAACTCTGACAATATCATTTTCAGTGACTAATAATTTTGAAAGTTCCTAGTTTTAAAACATTTTTGATGTAGTAATTTTCTTTAAGGGCAGCATGGTGGTGTCGTGGTTAGCACTGTTGCCTTACAGCAAGAAGGTCCTAGGTTTGAGCCCAGTGGCTAACAAGTGCCTTTCTTTGTGGAGTTTGCATGTTTTCCCTGTGTCTGTGTGGGTTTCCTCTGGGTGCTCCGGTTTCCCCCACAGTCCAAAGACATGCAGGTTAGGCTAATTGGTGGCTCTAAATTGACTGTAAGTGTGTGTGTGTGTGTGTGTGTGTGTGTGTGTGTGTGTGTGTTAGCCCTGCAATAACCTGGTGACTTGTCCAGGGTGTACGCCGTCTCTAGCCCATAGTCAGCTGGGATAGGCTCCAGCTTGCCTGCGACCCTGTACAGGATAAGTGGCTACAGATAATGGATGGATGATTTTCTTTAAGAGATTTCATTTACAACATGTCTCTGACAGCTCAAAATGCATCTCCGGGCATTTAAAAACTGCAGCGTTTCCATGGGCCTCTGGCAGCCCACGGACCCCTGGACTTACTGGGTTGATGCCCCCCTCCCATTTTCCTGGATCCGCCCCTGCCAGAGAAGCTGAGTCTCTGAGAAGTAAAGCTGGGGAGGGGTTCACCACTCTGTAAAAGACTGCATGGGCAAACAGTGCAACAATTTAAGAATAACATTCCTCAGTGTAAAATTGCACAGAATTTGGGATCACATCATTTATGGTACATAATATCATTAAAAGTTTCAGAGAATCTGAAGAAATCTCTATATGCAAAAGACAAGGCTGAAAACTGACATTGGATGCCTGTGATCTTCAGGCCCTCGGGCAACATTGCATTAAAAGTAGACATGTGTCTGGAGTGGAAATCACTGTATGGGCTCAGGAACACTTCAGAAAATCACTGTCTGTGAAAACAGTTCATTACTGCATCCACAAATGCAAATTAAAACCATATATAAACAATATCCATAAACAACATCACCTTCTGTGGGCCCAAGTTCTTTTACAATGGACTGAGACGAAGTGGAAAATTGTCCCAAGGTCTGATGAATCAAAAGTACAAATTCTTTTTAGAAATCATGGACACCACGTCCTCTGGGCTAAAGAGGAGCGGGACCATCCGGCTTGTTATCAGTGCACAGTTCAAAAGCCAGCATCTGTGATGGTATGAAGGTGCATTCATGCACACAACATGGGTAGCTTGTACATCTAGGAAGGCATTGCTAATGCTGAATGATATATACATGTTTCAGAGCAATATATTGCCATCCAGAGAAAATATTTTTTCAGGGAAGGCCTACCTTCTTTCAGGAAGACAACGCCAAACTGCTTTCTGCACATATTAAAACTGCATGGCTCCATAGTAAAAGAGTCCGGGGACTAAACTGGCCTGCCTGTAGTCCAGGGGTGGGTTTCCCAAAAGCCTCTTAACACTAAGAGCATCTTAACTAGGAGAGAGAGTGTTCACTGTGATGCTCACTCCACCATATAATGATGATCTTTATGCTACAATGCTTTTGGGAAACCCACTCCTGACCTGTCTCACACTGAAAACATTTGCCGTATTATGAAGCATAAGATATGACAAAGGAGACCCCGAACTATTGAGCAACTGAAATTATATATCAGGCAAGATTGGGACAACATTTCTCTTTCAAAATTATAGTAATTGGTCTCCTCAGTTCCCAAATGTTTACAGAGTGTTGTTAAAAATAGAGCTGATGTAACACAGTGGTAAAGATGCCCCGTCCCAAATTTTTGAAACGTGTTCCTGACATCAAATTCAAAATGAGCATTCCCCCCCCATTTGATATGTTGTCTTTCTACTATTTTCAATGAAATATAGGGTTTCCATGATTTGCAAATTATCGCATTCTCTTTTTATTTACAGTTTACACAACATCACAACTTTTTTTGGAATTGGGGTTGTACATAATATAATTAATAAAATGTTTTTTTTAAAAACATGTTGTGATAATTATATAAACAGTAAGTCCTAAATTTATTGGCCATTTTCAAATTCATAGACAGACAAATCCAATTCACCTTTATGTTTTTTGAATACCCTTTAATGCTATTACCTCTGTTTGGTCCTATCTGATTTGTTGACTATTTGGCTATCTCTCTGTCTTTGGATTCCTGCATGCCCTTCAATAAACCCTGGATCCTATCCCCTGGCTTTGATTGTTACATGTTGAACTGTTTAAAGCATTGCAAAAAAAAACCCAAAAACAAACAAAAAAAAAAAAACTATCCTATACCAAGCAACAATTGTGTTTCTCTCTTTGCTTTGTAGGTGTCTCTGATGAATTTTGTGTTCCTGGCATCATGGACATTTGCAGTCCCATATGCAAGACTGCGGCCATTGGCCTCCACTGCATCCTCTGTCTGGGCCTGTGTGATGGTTGTGTGTAAAATGATGTATCAGTTGAAATTCATCAAACCAACCGAGTTTTCTGTTAACTGCACCACTGTGAGTTCATTTAGTTGTTTTCGCTTTATAACTAAATTGACCTGCTCTTGGCTTTCTTCAAAACATACCAGTACTAGAGTATAACAAATAATGAAGAATACTCCAAAAGAAAGAATTCTATCTTTTAATGCTGTGCATTTTACATGACCTGATTTTGTATAATTAAATACAATGGCTGTTTCTTTTAAGGCTTTGCTGATTTCTAATCAGAGCTGGTACAGTGGGAATGTAGCACAGCTTTTGCAGAAGTCTGTTTTGTATATTAAACCTGTGGATCCATCTCTGTGGGTTGGCAGTCTGAGAAAATGTGAGGATGCCATTCTGCCTTGCCTACAGGTGTGCTGCTCAGCATTAACATACGGTATTTTAAAACACCAGAACAGTTCTTCAGTGTGTAGTAAATTAGAAATAAAGCTTACAAATCATTGCAGCTCTAGCTTAGGGTCCATGGTACTAGTCAAACATAGTAACTTGAAGCACCACTATGAAGCAAAACACAACCACTTATTTATAGCCATGAACAAATCAGAAATGGTTAAAGGTACAATTCAAAGGTAACTGTTGTCACTAAACTGAAGGAATGGCTGACTGAGGCTACTCCAAATAAAACTTGTGTTCCAGGTTTGAGAAAATTAGCCAACTACAGGTTATCTGTCAGAAGCACAAGTTCAAGACTGAGGCATACAGTAATCCTTTTATTGGAAAATGGAACAGTTGAGTTCCTGTATTGATGTACAAATGTGACTATAACTGTGGTTTCTTTTACGCACACCAAAGGGGGGAAAAGGACAAGTTACAGTACAGGGCAGTTTGAGAACTCACATACTAAGCACTATTCCACAGGTGGAATCAACTACCTATGTCATCATAAGCTATTCTCTTATGGAAATGTACCATAAAAAAAAAGAGAAATTGGATATACCATTAGCATAGAGTGGGTAAAGAGGATTGCCTTTTGAACAGTCACAGTTCACTGATGTTAGTTGCTTATCAGGTCCTTTATAAGCAGTAAAA
This sequence comes from Neoarius graeffei, assembly GCF_027579695.1. Classification (NCBI taxonomy): domain Eukaryota; kingdom Metazoa; phylum Chordata; class Actinopteri; order Siluriformes; family Ariidae; genus Neoarius; species Neoarius graeffei. The sequence goes on from NC_083578.1 coordinate 30,969,532, forward strand.
TTTATGTAAATGGACCTTTGTATATTTTACTTGAATCCCCTTGCCTTATTGATTCATGTATCAGCTTGTACTATGTATTCAGTACACCAGCATTTGAAATGTATGACCTTATGTCATGCTATTCTTATACTGTGTGAATGTGTCTGCAGAATCATTTATTAATACTGGGCCTCCTTGTGTTTGACGTGACTGTCCATCGGCACCAGGTCTACCATTATCTCCATTTAAACTTAAAACCTCCTCTCAAAGGCACTATTTTCAATAATGTAACATGGCAGCACCTGGATCATGGCATCCTGCCCTGCCTCAAATACTTCTGCAATTATTTCTTCTACAAGTTTGGCCTTGAGGTACAGCAAATCTTTGTGACTTTACAGTAAATCTGAATACTTCTAAAGGCATTGATATTGAAGCACTGTTTTGAATCTGTAACCTATGTGTTTCTATGCAAGATATCATTTGTAGTGGCAGTGAATGTGATTGGGCAGCGGATGGATTTCTTTGCCCTTCTGCACTCATTTGCACTGATCACAGTTTTGGGACGTCGTCGCAGGAAGGCTATTGGTGAAATTTGGCCCAGATACTGCTGCTTTACTGCCAGCCTAATGGTATTCCAGTATTTACTCTGTATTGGGGTGCCTCCTGCACTCTGTACTGGTATGTCACATAATATTTATTAAGAATCCACATTGTTTAATGCACAGAATGGTGGAATTACAGAGCAATGGTGCAACATATAAGTTTAAATAACATTTTTTAGGGGTGAAATAGTCAGCCCTACGATGACCTGGCGACTTGTCCAGGGTGTACCCTGCCTCTCACCTGTAGTCAGCTGGGATAGGCTCCAGCTTGCCTGCAACACTGAACAGGATAAGTGATTACAGATAATGGATGGATGGAGGGGTGAAATAGCACTGAAATCCCATAGTGTAATTATATATAATATAACTGAAAATCGGGCGGCACGGTGGTGTAGTGGTTAGCGCTGTCACCTCACAGCAAGAAGGTCTGGGTTCGAGCCCCGTGGCCGGCAAGGGCCTTTCTGTGCGGAGTTTGCATGTTCTCCCCGTGTCCGTGTGGGTTTCCTCCGGGTGCTCCAGTTTCCCTCACAGTCCAAAGACATGCAGGTTAGGTTAACTGGTGACTCTAAATTGACCGTAGGTGTGAATGTAAGTGTGAATGGTTGTCTGTATCTATGTGTCAGCCCTGTGATGACCTGGCGACTTGTCCAGGGTGTACCCCACCTTTTGCCCGTAGTCAGCTGGGATAGGCTCCAGCTTGCCTGCGACCCTGTAGAACAGGATAAAGCAGCTAGAGATAATGAGATGACATTTCCTCATCACAACATACAGTACCATCCTTAAGGAGACATGGGTAATCACTCAGTAATTATGTTGCAATAAAGACGAATTAACCTCAAAATACAGTAAATGTATAATGTGTAAAATTAGTTTTCTGCTCTCTAAAACATGCTGATAATAATTTATATTGTGCTGCAGATTATCCTTGGAGGAAAGGCTCTAAGGCTCTCAGCTCTAATCAGATAAAGTGGTTTTATTTGCCAGATTTTGCCATGCAACCTAACCCCAGTTTCATATTTTGTGAGTTTGTTCAATACACACAATGTACTGTATTAGTTTTCATACCAACATTGAATCTTATTATTATTATTCATAGACTTTCACACTGGTTATCATTATCTTTCTTTTCATTCTCTATGTAGATGACTTCTTGCTCTTGATGGTAGCCTCTCTCCAGTGGCAGGTGTTTGAAGAAGAGAATAAGGCCTCTGTGAGACTTGTGGCAGGGGATAATGTGGAGATCAGTAGAAACCTAGACCCTCGCTCTCTTAATCAGTACACAACAGTTGGCAATTTCCTGCACTGCCGGTGTGTATATGTTTGTCTGGCAAGGTGGATACTAGTGGAGCCTTGTGGTACTTGTGATATTGCTCCTATGCAGCTAATTCAAGAGATTCACATTTATTTTTGTATCAAAGACAATTACAGCAACTTCTTTATTGTGCTAGGTCATTCCTTTTCCAGAGCACAATGGTTTTAAACTGAGCTGCATTGATATTACTAACTGCTATGGTCTTGTGTTGCAATAATGTTTAAGATGCTCTTGACAATTTTTCTTGATAACTCTGAAGTGCATTTTTATTCACGAAAAAAGGGAAATGATTTTTAGCAGGCAGCAATTTAAGTAGGAATGCATAGCCCTTGCCAATATTGTTAAAATGATTTAATCACGGTCTCCTTCAAATTCAGTATTAACACAAGTTTTGACTGTCATTTCAAACTTGCTTTTAAAGTTTCTGCTCCTGGTTACATATAAAATGGCTTTTTACTGTTTAGCATAATGAATTGTTTTAGCCTCCAATGACTAGATTTCATAGGATCTGCTCCTGAGATCAGTAGTTAATGATTATGCAGGCCTTTGGGCCTCCAAGGGGTGTTATAATAAATTTCACTTGAGCTAATAAATTACTAGTGAGTAAAACACACACAAATTAAATCTGTATGAAACTCAAGGTGTTTGATAACACCTCATTTATAGCCCATAGGAAATACTTGAAATATATTGTGTGTCGTGACTGAAGGACCAGATTTGGTAATTTCATTATGTATAGAATAATTAATGCCAGTGGTTTAGGCTAATTTTATTACATAGTCAAGCTTTTGTAATGATACAAATCTCGAAGTGATAATTATGCATGAATTGGAAAATGGACACTAAAGATGTCCTATATGCTTCGTTGAAGATCTGTTATCACTACTCCTAAAATGAGTGGGTTTTTTAAATGTATGTCTCTGTTGATGTGTGTGTGTGTGTGTGTGTGTGTGTGTGTGTGTGTGTGTGTGTGTGTATTTTCAGGTCATATCTTGACATGGCAAAGGTTTTTATATTCAGTTACTTCTTCTGGTTGGTTTTATGCCTGGTTTTCATCACTGGCACCACACGTATCAACATATTCTGCCTGGGCTATCTGGTGGCCTGCTTCTATTTCATGCTTTTTGGGGACACAGTGCTGCTGCAGCCTGTATGCTACATACTCAGACTGTGGGACTGCCTCATTGCCTACACCTGTGTGGTGATTTGCCTGAAGAACTTCATATCTGTAAGTATACATGCATGTATTGTATAAATTCAATCATCAAAATGGTGGTGCAGTCGTTAGCACAGTTGCCTTAGGCAGCTGGGCCATAGAAGGTTCACGCTGCACGCTGCATGCTGCACGCTACACGCTACACGTTCACGTGAAGAACCGGACCCTGGGCCATTAAACTTCATGCTTGGATGTTCACGTGTTGCGTCTGTTCTACTTTGACCGAGTAACCAACAATATGGACTCTTCGGATGATGACAATTGCCTCATTCTGCTTTTACTGAGACAGAGGAAGAGAAAAAGGAACAGAATTTGGAGCCGAGAACACTTCCTTCTGAGAGAAACCCGTGGTGAATTTCACCGAACATTCTATAATCTGCTTGACAATCCCGATGAAGAACTATTTTTCAATTATACCATTCAATTATATTTTTTCTGAAGTTTTCCCCTGAAAGCATAGAGTTATCTCCCTAGACCCGTTCTGATTGGCTGGTGCGACGGTGACCGCATGCATTGACTGGAATTTCCATCTTCACGCCTAGAAAAAAGTGTGCATGTTCATTTCACGCTTCACGCGTGAAGTGTGCAGCGTGCAGCGTGCAACGTGAACGCTGTTCTATGGCCCAGAGCAAGTCATGCTACGTTTGTCCACTTTTCTTTACACGCGTGTAGCGTGTAGTGTGCAGCATGCAGCGTGCAGCGTGAACCTTCTATGGCCCAGCTGCCTTACAGCAAGAAGGTTCCGGGTTCAAACCTCACAGCCGACAGGGGCCTTTCTGTGTGGAGTTTGTGTGTTCTCCCCGTGTCTGTGTGGGTTTCCATCCACAGTTCAAAGACATGCAGATTAGGTAAAAATACTTAGTCACTGGGGTAGCAAAAGCCAGTGCAAACTTAGTGTTGGTCCCAAGTCCAGGTAGGATGGGGAGGGTTGCATCAGGAAGGGCATCTGGTGCAAAAGCCTAAGCTAAATCAAATATGCAGATTATAAATTTGGAAGGATGATCTGCTGTGGTGACCCCTAATAGGAGCAGCTGGAAAAAGAAGAACCATTAAAACGAGAAAAAAAAGAATGTTTGCTAACCACTGATGAAAAACAGAAAACTGTCTGTTGAAAATGCAGTTCAAAGTATTTTCAAAGCTGAAGTGTTACATGCTAAATTACTGAATTATGTGGTTGAATAAGTAATATAGTGCAGTGACACTGGACATTTGCCTATTCATATCATGTGCATATAATCACATAAAGTAATTAAGCATAATTGATAGCTGACATTGGTAAATTTGGTTACCTTCCCTATTCCAAAAAAGTTGGGATGTTGTGTGTCACAGACCAGCTCTTAGACTGTGGCAAAGATGGGAGACCAAATCTCATCTCATTATCTCTAGCTGCTTTATCCTGTTCTACAGGGTCGCAGGCAAGCTGGAGCCTATCTCAGTTGACTACGGGCGAAAGGTGGGGTACACCCTGGACAAGTCGCCAGGTCATCACAGGGCTGACACATAGACACAGACAACCATTCACACCTACGGTCAATTTAGAGTCACCAGTTAACCTAACCTGCATATCTTTGGACTGTGGGGGAAACCAGAGCACCCGGAGGAAACCCACGTGGACACGGGGAGAACATGCAAACTCCGCACAGAAAGGTCCTCGTCGGCCACGGGGCTCGAACCCGGACCTTCTTGCTGTGAGGCAACAGCGCTAACCACTACACCACCGTGCCGCAGGAGACCAAACGATAGTCTAAATTGTACACAAACATTTATTTACAAAACAAGCAAACAAAAACCCCAACAATAGAGGAGAACATATAAAAGTCAGTAACTAGTGGTGTGAGCATGTGTGGGTGTGTGTCAAGCAAACAAAACAAAGAAACGGAACAGAAGCTGAGGCTGTGATGGAGAGAGCATGAGAGCTTTTTTTTTTTTTAATCCTTCTTTGTTTTGTTTTTTGTTTTGTAGCACTTGAACAGATTCTGGAGGGAGGGTTTTGATATGCTTTTGATATGGTTTTGATACTGTTTTTACTGTTTTTTCTAATAAGTAAGCCAAGACTGTCAATGTACAACATTTTTAGTATTAATATAAGAACAATGTATTGTATATAAAAAATGTATTGTATGTATTTTTTACAAGCCCTGTGATGACCTGGCGACTTGTCCAGGGTGTACCCCGCCTTTCGCCTGTAGTCAGCTGGGATAGGCTCCAGCTTGCCTGCGACCCTTTAGAACAGGATAAAGTGGCTAGAGATAATGAGATGAGATGAGATGTATTTTTTACACTCATAAGTTTATTAATACTACTTACTCCTTGATTGGATAATTGAGAGCAATGCCTATTTTCATGGATATATATCCCCTCCCACCCTTTGTTCCTGTTAACACCTGACGAAGACCTACTACGGTCGAAATGTTGTGTTTCTATCAATAAACTCACTGAGAGCAGCAGCGACAGTGTGTGGGTATATTTTTTCTTTTTAATTGACAGAGTTTTTTTATAGAGACCACACTGGGCCCAGGTGTGTCTCATAATGAAAACGACCCTCCCACAACCCAGAACCTGCAAAGCAAAGCAGCAGAACAACAACACAGGGACACCTGTGTCCTTGTCCAGTGGGGATCGTCACACCCCCATCACCACCACCCTTAAAAAACAGGTGGCCAAAAAATGGGTGTAGGAATAGTGGCCAGCTACAACTACACAAAATTCAAATGAAATGATTTATTCAAAACTAATTCTTAACTACAGTAGTGAATTTACAAGCATTTAACATAATGTTGCTTTACACAGTCAAGAATAAATGCACCGCTTTTTTATTTTTTCCAAAAATACCCTGTAACAGTCCCTGATGTGGGTGGAGCACAGAAGCACAGCAGGCGGGAGTTGATGTTCATGCACACTATTTTTCATATTCTCTTTGCTTTTCAGCTGTACTCACACACAGTCATGCATGCAACACACATGTAATGGGTCGGGAGAGCCCCACTTCTCTGCTCTCCCCCTCCTTTTATGCTCCGCCATCCTTTTATGCTCCACACTGGCCATAATGCAACCTCAGCTTACCCAAACTTTCACAGCTACCTATCTGGTGAAACAATACATGTTAAACTCCCACAACACTGAACTCACCACAGCCCCAGCATAACCAAAAACATTACAGTGGCCCTGTCTCTCTTACTGCCTATCCAGAACTAGCTAAACTCTCCCCTTGTCTTCAGGTGCTTTTGTGGTGGGAATTTATGCACTTAAATCTGTAAGCCCAGTGGCACAACCAGCAATTGGTGACTCCACCAGCAGCTTCGGGTGTGCCCCCAAGACTACTGCTCCAATCACGTTAAACACCATACTACAAAAAAAAAACCAGCAACCTCCCAAGGGAAGTTGCTTTTCAGCCTACAGGGACAGAACAACAGCAACTTCCATGACTGCACACAGGACCAACAGAGCACAGTGCCACAACACAGAGCAACAATTTCCTCTCATTTCAGCCACTTACATTAACCAAAACAAAACTGCTGGCTTATTTACCATGCTCATGCATGTCTCTCATGACAACGCAAATGTGAACTCATTCACAAAACACCAACCTCAACAGGCTACAACCGCTCACTGACGTCACATAGACATACAGCCCATTTCATTCATACTATTGCCAACTCTGCCCATTAACATGATAAAATGATACAACATGAAGGATTAACATAATCCTTCAACATGATTGAAGAACATTACTACATAGTCTCGGGAACATGTTGGAAAACTTTTGTTGGTAATCCAAGTTTGTTGCTGCATCTACAAATGCAAAGCAAAATCCATATATCAACAACCTCCAGAAATGCTGCCGAATTCTCTGAGCCTGAGCTCATCCATGATGGACTGACACAAAGTGGAAAAGTGTGCTGTGGCCTGACAAGTCCACATTTCAAATTGTTTTTGAAAATCATAGACGTTGCATCTTCCGGGCTAAAGATGAAAAGGAACATCCAGATTGTGACCAGCATAAAGTTAAAAAGCTAGCATCTGTGATGGTATGGGGTTTGTTAGTGTCCATGGCATGGGTAACTTACGCAGTTGTCAAGGCAGCATTAATGCTGAAATTTACATACAGGTTTTGGAGCAAAAATGCTGCCAGCTAGATGATGTCTTTTTTCAGGGATGCCCCTTATTTCAGCAAGTCAATGCCAAGCCACATTCTGCACATGTTGCAATAGTGTGGCTTCATAGTAAAAGAGTGCAGGTGCCAAAGTGGCCTGCCTGCCTCCCATTGACAATCTATGGTGCATTATGAAGTGCAAATTATGACAATGGAGACCCCAGACTGTTGAGCAACTGAAGTCATATATCAAGCAAAAAGAACGTGAAGGAATTTCATTTTCAAAATTTCAACAATTAGTGTCTTCAGTTCCCTTACTAAGTCTTGTTAAAAGAAAAGGTGATGTAGCATGGTGTTAAACATGTCTGTTTTTATTTACAGATTACACAGAGTCCCAAATTTTTTGGAATCAGGGTTGTAGTTAAATACACTTACACTTTAGTTGTATTTAATAAGTGTCTGGTTGTTTTAATGTCATTAACTTTAAGTTGACACCTTAGTATGCATTATAATCTGTAGTCTGTCTTACATTACAGGTATTTAGCAGACAGGACCCTGACATACCCACAGTAGTGGGCAGCCCGGGGAGCAGTTAGGGGTTAGGTGCATTGAATGGCAATTCAGCCATTCCTGCTGGTCCAGGGAACTGGACCGGCAACCTTTTGGTCCCAAAGCTGCTTCTCTAACCTTTAGGCTATGGCTTCTTTGCTTTTATTGTCCACCCTGTTAATTCACTCATTTTTTTTGTGTCTGTGTGTCTGTCTGTCTAGCTGGGATCCTGCGCTTTTCTGGATAGTCTTTTAAAGAAAGCATGTTGGCTCATTCAAGCATTCAGTATGTTCTGTACTATTAAAGGCTATGATGTGCGTAAGTAAATATTAATCTTGTTCTTGTCTGCAAGTGTATAGTAAAGATAAATATGCAGATGATAATAAACCAACAGAGTTGTGTGTTTATATAGTATACTTTTATATGTAGTGGATGTAGCAAAGCTTGACAGCATAGTACACAATATAATGTGTATAAATTAGCAAGGTATTATGACCATATTTGTTCATAATTATAACTGTGCCATAAGTTATCATACCATTAGTTATTTGGTCTTTGTAAATTCTCAGGCCTCCCTTGCCTTATTAGATCTTATTATATGTTGACATAGTGTTCAGGACTGTATGAATCAGTCTTTCAATTTTAGCATTGGCTTTCTTAGTTTATGTAAAGTAGCAGTCTCAACACAGCTGATTTGGTATATTGTTTTTATTATTATTATTATTATTATTATTATTATTATTATTATCCTTAAAACATTTGTGATCTAAAGGCTTGTGCTTAAAAGTCCTTGAAGAATTTTAAATATAAAACAAAATATAAACCACAAAATTCCAATTTAAAAAGTTGTATATCTTTATTAAAAAATTTAACTTCTTAATGTTTTAAGTTAGGAGGAAAATGTCCATATATAATATATTCCATATGTGTTTATACATGTAGCTAAATCTAGTGATGACTGTGAGCTACCAGTGGGAGAGGCCGGTATTGTGTGGGATGCAGTTTGTTTTACTGTGCTACTGGCTCAAAGGAGAATATTTCTCAGTTACTACTTTTTGTACGTTGTATCTGACCTGAAGGCCTCTAAGATCCTTGCATCCAGGTAAGAAACTAACTGACATTGCCTTCTTAACTTTTATAGAAGCATGTAAAGGTAATACTATTTATTCTGTACATTTGACTTATAAAAGGCACAACATTTAGTTTAGTTAATACAGTATGCATGATTGTAAGAATGATGTCAGGTTGATTGCTGTATGTATCAAATATAATGGACTGTTCCAAAATAAAATGATCTGTTGTTTTCATAAAGGGGTGCAGAACTATTTGATGCCAAGGTAAAGAAACGTGTGGCAGCCAGACTGGAGTTGGAGAAGAAATCTGTGGAACTGCTGAAAAAACAGTATGTGTGTGTGTGTGTGTGTGTGTGTGTGTGTGTGTGTGTGCGCACACAGATGTATGTGCTGTTGTTTTACTTCCTGCCAAAGACGCACAAATTGTGTGTGATTTCGTGCTGTTGTATTACTTCCTGAAAAATCACACAAGTCCTCTGTGATTCCATTACAACCCAGTTTTTTAATGTTATACATGCAACATGTGTTACCTTCAGCATATAGGCTGCTTCAATCAACTACACTATATAGCCAAAGGCATGTAGACTCCTGACCATGACCTCCATACGTGGGCCTTCCCCGAATATGGAGGCACATGATTGTCTATAATGTCTGTAGCATTAAGATTTCCCTTCACTGGAAATAATTGGCCCAAACCTGTTCTAGCATGACAAAACCCCTGTGCATAAAGGGAGGTCCATATTAGACAGGGTTTGCCAAGGTTGGTTTGGAAGCACTCAAGTGGCCTGTAGAGAGCCCTGACCTCAACCCCACTGAACACATTTGGCTTGAACTGGAATGCCAACTGCATGCCAGGGCTCCTTCCCCAAATCAGCACCCAAACTCACCAAAGATCTTATGGGGGCAATGGACAAATCCCCTGAACAATTATCCAAAATATATTGGAAAGCCGGGTGGCACGGTGGTGTAGTGGTTAGTGCTGTCGCCTCACAGCAAGAAGGTCTGGGTTCGAGCCCTGTGGCCGGCGAGGGCCTTTCTGTGTGGAGTTTGCATGTTCTCCCCGTGTTCGCGTGGGTTTCCTCCGGGTGCTCCGTTTTCCCCCACAGTCCAAAGACATGCAGGTTAGGTTAACTGGTGACTCTAAATTGACCGTAGATGTGAGTGTGAATGGTTGTCTGTGTCTATGTGTCAGCCCTGTGATGACCTGGCGACTTGTCCAGGGTGTACCCCGCCTTTCGCCCGTAGTTAGCTGGGATAGGCTCCAGCTTGCCTGCGACCCTGTAGAAGGATAAAGCAGCTAGAGATGAGATGAGATATTGGAAAGCCTTCCCAGAAAAGTGGAAGCCATTGTAGCAGCTGGGGAGCAGTTGAGGTTTCACTTACAAACCTATTTTTTAGTTGTTCTACTGTATGTACTTGTAAATGTCCCTGAGAGTGGGTGGAACACTGAAGCACAGGCAGACAGGTAATGGTGGTAAAATAGCTCTTTTTATTCTCTTTTAAGCTTTCAGTTGAACTCACTAGATGTAATAGCACATACACGCACGCACACACAACACACAAGAGCTCCACTCAGGAGAAAAACGCCACCTCTCCACTCACCCTCCTTATCAGTCCTCAGCCATCATTGCAAAAACACACACCCACACACACCATCAATTAACCATAGATGTGATCAATTTGCCACTCACCTTCCCTGGCCTCACCCTCATTCACAAACCGATACTTGACCACACCCCCACTGCCACATACCCCCACCGCCCAACTCAGGCTGAGGAGCCATCCGGCCTGCAGCCAACTCCCCCCCCCCAATGGGAAGGAAGTTCTGCCACCACCATCTGTGCCCCTGGCCTGTGGACCACCTCAAACTTGAAAACCTGGAGGGCTAGATACCAACAGGTGATCCACGCATTGGCATCCTTCATGCAGTGAAGCCACTGGAGCGGGGCGTGATCCAAACAGAGGGTGAACGAGTGCCCCAGCAGGTAATATCAGAGGGTGAGGACTGCCCATTTAATGGCCAGTCACCCCTTCTTGATGGTGCTGTACTTACTCTCTCGCATTGTGAGCTTTCAACTGATGTACAGCACTGGGTGCTCCTCCCCCTCCACCACCTGGGACAGAATGGTCCTCTGTCTGATGTATCCATCTGCAAAATAAAAGGGATGAAGACTCCACTCAGGAAACGAATGCCACCTCTCCGCTCTCTCCTTCCTTATCAGTCCTCAGCCATCACTGCAAAAGCACACACACACACACAAAAACAACATCAATTAACCACAGGTGTGATCAATTTACCACTCACTTTCCCTGGCCTTGCCCTCCATTCACAAGCCGATGCTTCACCATGCCCCCGCTGCCACAGTGCTACAATTGTGTGTCTGGTGTTTTTTTCATTCTAGGATGGAGAAAATCAAGTCAAAACAAAAGAGTCAACCAGAACTGGCAGCCACAACACTAGACACAAAAGGGCCTGGACAAAAAAGTGATGCCGAGCAAAAAGGTAATCAGACGTATGTGTCTGTGTACTAACAACTTGAAATAGAATACTTAATGCTTGGACATTTTCTTGTCTAGTAACTGATTCCTTGGGGTTTTCATGTTATTGTTGCCTTGCTGGGTATAAATAATCATCATGACTGTGGCCCCACATGAGTTGCCTATAATAGTTTCCAGCTATGTCATGTTCATCCTCTTTCCCTTTCTCGTTTTGTTGAAGAGATGAGGGAATTCAAAGAAGCTAAATTTATATAGTTAATTCAGTTTATTTGTATTGTGCTTTTAACAACAGACATTGTTGCAAAGCAGCTTTACAAAAAAAACCCCAAAGACTTTAAACATATGAGCTAATTTTATCCCTAATAAAAGTTATTTATCCTGAATGAGCAAGCCTGAGGCAATGGTGGCAAGGAAAAACTCCCTCAGATGATGAGGATGAAACCTTGAGAGGAACCAAACTCAGAAGGGAACCCATTCTCATTTGGGTGATAACAGATAGATTGATTATAAATAACTTGCTTCTATAACTATGTCCTCTGTAGTCACAAAGTATGATTGTGTAACCAGGAAATTCATTATAGTTTTAGCATGAAGTCTATTTTGTTGAAGTTATCAACTGTTCATTGATGGAGACTTGAGTGCAAAACTGTTCATGATAACTGCAGTTCTAAAGTTATCATGGCAGTTGTAGTCCTCAGGCATTATAGCAAAATTGTAAGTGTCTAGAGCAGGGGTATTCAATTAAAAGTCACCAAGGTCCGGTTATTAAATTTTGCCCAAGTAAAAGGTCCGAGCCAAAGTCCCGCATGTCCACATTTTCAAAAAGTAACAATATTTTTATTTTTAACTTCAAATGCAGGAAATAAGATGACATATTCCAGCCTATCTCTTTTATCATAAATAAAAGTAGTCCCATGCAGTCAAATAGTTTAAGGCTTTTATTTCAAATCAACCAAAAGGGAAACCTCAGAATAAAATAAATAATAGTGCAAACTGAGTGTAACTCTTTTTCTCTATAATGCAAGAGTTCCATGCCTGAAGAATTGAAGGCCTCTTCAAGTAAAAAAATTAAACTCGGGAAACATTAACTAAAACGTGCAAAAAGGAGTGTTGACTTCATTTTTCATAGAACATTTTTCTTTGAACTGTCCTTCTTTCTTCTTGAATTGAAGGCTTCTTCAAGTAAAAAAGTAAACTCAGGTAAACTTAGGAAACATTAACTAAAAAGTGCAAAAAAGAGTGTTGACTTCATTTTTCATAGAACATTTTTCTTTGAACTGTCCTTCTTTTTTCTTGAACTTTTTCTTCTTTGAATTCTTTTTGGCTTCTTAATGTGAGAAATGGGCATGTGGCTGTCCTGCCAGTAGTTTAAATCTGGGTTGAAACTGAGTTAGTGCCATTCTCATGCTGACATGTAGGTGTTCATTGGTGAGCCTAGATCGGTACTTGTTTTTGATGATGTTCATAGTTGAAAAAGCTGACTCACAGCTGTAAGTCGATCCAAACATTGTCAGGGTGTGCAGTGCTACTTTGATAAGACCAGGGAACACACCCTCAGGAACAGTCTGCAACCAGAAAGTAGCAGGGTCAGTTGTCTCAAAATGCTCTCTTAATGCAGCATTTCCTTGCAGATCAATGAGTTCAAGCTGCAGAGATCCTGCATGTGCCCACTTGAATGCCTGAGTTGCCTCCTTTGAAAATAATCTGACCTCTCTGATGAGGAAGGGATTTTGAATGAGCAGGAGGAGCTGCTGCCCAAGGTGGAAGTTGTTGAATCTGTCATTGAAATTTCTGGCCAGCTTGTCAATGAAAGCAACATAGGGAGACACATCTCTCTCAGCCTGACACTGTCCCTGCAGTGTTGGGAAATGCTCCAACTCTCCATCAAGATCCTGTTTGAAAAGGTCCAGCTTTCTCTGGAAGGATCAAACTGCTGACATCATATCTGCAACCGAATTTTTTTGGCCCTGTAGTTTCAAATTGAGCTCATTAAGATGTGATGTGATGTCAACTAAAAATGCAACCATCTCCATCTTGCGGTCATCTTTCAGGAAGAGTGAAAACTGGGCTGCTCTCTGACTGCTGAGTTGCTCCAAAAAAGCAGCTATTTCCTTTCGAACAGACCAGAAACGCCCCAATGCATTCCCTTTACTCAGCCACCTCACATTGTTGTGCAGCAGCAGGTCATTTGCCTTTGCCTCAACATCTACCAGGAATTCTCTCAGGAGGCGATGCTGAAGGGATGAGGATGCCCTAAGAAAGTTGATCAGTTTCATCACTGTGTTCATTATTTCAGCAAATTGTTCTGACAGTGTGGCACACAACACAGTTTGGTGGATGAGACAGTGGTAAGCAATAAGATCTGGGTTGTCTTCTTTCATCCGGGGTACTGCCCCCTTTTCTTTTCCCACCATGGAGGGGGCACCATCTGTGGTGACAGAGACAACCTGCTTCATGTCTATGCCCCTCTTTCTCAGCATCTCTTTTATTGCTGGATATATGTCCTCTCCCCTTGTGTGTGTTTCAAGTGGTGTTACACCAAGCAGGTCCTCACATATCTGCTTTGTATCGTTATGAAAAAATCTCACATACACCAAAAGCTGGGCATTGTCTGTAACATCTGTTGATTCATCAATGGCTAAAGATATGCATGGTGTAGACTGAACAGCTGCATCAAGCTGTGCCAGAACATCCTCTGCTAATATTTCTGACTTTTTGGTTGCTGTTGTAGTAGACAAAGGAACTTGTTTCACTTTCTCACACATCTCATCTTTTTGTTTTCCATCAAACAGTGTCTCTGCAGCAGCGTTCAAAACCTCCTTCACCATAGGACCATCACTGAATGTTTTTTTTTTTATGTTGCACTAAAATCCATGCTATTTTTAAAGCGCACTCATTTGCACGTTGTTGAGCTGTGAATGTGTGTGTGATGAGTCGGGCTGATCTAGCATACTGCGCTTGCAGTTCGGTAATTTTCTGTGCCCTCAGCTGGGACTCCGCGGGATAAGTTTGCTCAAAGGAGCTGTGTTTCGTCTGCTTCACATTCCCGCTTTTAATCAATGCCAGAGCATATGAGGCAGACAGGCTTGGAACTGCCGACCGGGAGTATGAACATATATTTTGCTGTCCATTCGTCTTTAAAACAACGGTTTTCAGTGTCTACCTTTCTCTTTTTCGAGCAAGCCATGTTTCGGCGGTGTCTACTTTGCTTTCTTCCTGCTGTGTCGCGAATGTCAGTGTTTAAGTTTGTGCTGTTTGTGTGATTTTGGAGTTGCTAGGAATAAAGTAGGTGTGGTTTGTGGGTGCAATGAATTCTGGGGATCTAATCTAGACTGAGCACGGAGAATTTGCATGTGGCCACTATATTCTAGTATGATGCGATGTGGCTCTGTGGCCAGCAACAAACAGACGTTTCCAAGCTGTGTCCTTGACTACCAGTGCTACATTGCCGTATTAACTAAAGTAGCAGCGCCTGCTGTAAATAACCACAGCCGTTCAAAACCGCTCCATGAAAATGACACTACTTATTTTGGCATTGGTCACGGGTCTGGACAGAACCATCTCCCGGTCCGGATCCAGACCGGAGTCCGCTAATCCGTGATGCCCGGTCTAGAGCCATCTTCTAAGTGTGTCTTTCAACTGTCTATATGAGGCCATCCTGCACAGGAGCAATGTAATGAGAACTCCAGCCAGAAATAGAGCATCAGGATGGATCAGGCAGGTCTGAAGAGCAGGAGAGGCCAGCATCACTGGTATCTCAGGATTAATGTGTAACTCAGTAGAGAAAGACAGACGGGTGGGGATGAGAGCGTGAACACAGGTTGTTAGGTATGCTTGCTGTCACCTAATGGTTAAGAATAGTGTCCATTGTGTGTTGAGTGCAAGTAGGGACTCCGGCAAGACTAATTATAACAGCCTAATTAAAAGGGAGAGCCAGAAGGTAACACAGACATCAGGGAGCCCTTGGACATAAAACAGACAGCCACTCAACTGTCAACAAATCTGAGTAAACATGTGAGAGTGGAGAGCTGACAGCATCCATACAACTCAGTTTACCAAAACATTCTATGCCCAAGAACCCCCAGATCTAGTCCTTAACCTAATAAAAAGCTATTAATAAAAAAGGTTTGACTAAACAGGTATGTTTTCAGCCTAGTCTTAAACATAGACTGTGTCCGAGTCCCAAACACTACTTGGAAGGCTGCTCCATAACTGTGGGACTTTGTAAGAAAAGGCTCTGTCTCCTGATGTAGCCTTCACAATTTGACATACTAACAGATAGCCTGCACCCTTTAATCTAAGTAGACATGGTGGGTCATAAAAGACCAGAGGTTCACTCAGATACTGTCGTGTGAGACCATTCAGTGCTTTATAGTTCAGTAGTAGTGTTGTATAATCAATGCAAAATTTGATTGGGAGCCAATGCAATGTGGATAAGATAGGGGTGATGTGGTCATATCTTCGAGTTCTAGTAAGTACTCTTGCTGCTGCATTTTGGAGTAACTGGAGCTCGTTTATGCACCTATTGGAACATCCAGATAGTAAGGCATTACAATAATCCAACCTAGAGGTAACAAAGACATTAACTAGTTTTTCTGCATCATGTAGTGACATTATATTTCTTAGCAATATTTCTGAGATGAAAGAAAGCTATCCTGGTAATGTTAGTGACATGGGTTTCAAATGAAAGACTAGAGTCAATGATCACCCCAAGGTCTTTTACTACTGCACATGATGAAACCAAAAGACCATTCACAGTTACTATGTAATCAGAAAACTTGCTTCTAGCTGCATGTGGTTCTAGTACAAGTACTTCTGTCTTGTCAGAGTTAAGTAGAAGGAAGTTAATAACCATCCAGTGTCTTATGTCGGGGTGGCACAGTGGTGTAGTGGTTAGCACTGTCACCTCACAGCAAGAAGGTTCTGGGTTCAAGCCCAGTGGCCAACGGGGGCCTTTCCCTGTGGAGTTTGCATGTTCTTCCCATGTCTGTGTGGGTTTCCTCTGGGTGCTCTGGTTTCCCCCATTGAGATGATTGGTTCATCTCAATACTTTGTTATATACCCTTTGTTGGCAATGACAGAGGTCAAACGTTTTCTGTAAGTCTTCACAAGGTTTTCACACACTGTTGCTGGTATTTTGGCCCATTCCTCCATGCAGATCTCCTCTAGAGCAGTGATGTTTTGGGGTTGTCACTGGGCAACAAAGACTTTCAACTCCCTCCAAAGATTTTCTATGGGGTTGAGATCTGGAGACTGGCTAGGCCACTCCAGGACCTTGAAATGCTTCTTATGAAGCCACTCCTTCATTGCCCGGGCAGTGTGTTTGGGATCATTGTTATGCTGAAAGACCCAGCCATGTTTCATCTTCAATGCCCTTGCTGATGGAAGGAGGTTTCCCTCAAAATCTCACGATACATAGCCCCATTCATTCTTTCCTTTACACGGATCAGTCGTCCTGGTCCCTTTGCAGAAAAACAGCCCCAAAGCATGATGTTTCCACCCCCATGCTTCACAGTAGGTATGGTGTTCTTTGGATGCAACTCAGCATTCTTTCTCCTCCAAACATGACAAGTTGAGTTTTTACCAAAAAGTTCTATTTTGGTTTCATCTGACCATATGGCATTCTCCCAATCCTCTTCTGGATCATCCAAATGCTCTCTAGCAAACTTCAAATGGGCCTGGACATGTACTGGCTTAAGCAGCGGGACACGTCTGGCACTGCAGGATTTGAGTCTCTGGCGGCGTAGTGTGTTACTGATGGTAGCCTTTGTTACTTTGGTCCCAGCTCTCTGCAGGTCATTCACTAGGTCCCCCGTGTGGTTCTGGGATTTTTGCTCACCGTTCTTGTGATTATTTTGACCCCACAGGGTGAGATCTTGCATGGAGCCCCAGATCGAGGGAGATTATCAGTGGTCTTGTATGTCTTCCATTTTCTAATAATTGCTCCCACAGTTGATTTCTTCACACCAAGCTGCTTACCTATTGCAGATTCAGTCTTCCCAGCCTGGTGCAGGTCTACAATTTTGTTTCTGGTGTCCTTTGACAGCTCTTTGGTCTTGGCTATAGTGGAATTTGGAGTGTGACTGTTTGAGGTTGTGGACAGGTGTATTTTATACTGATAACGAGTTCAAGCAGGTGCCATTAATACAGGTAACAAGTGGAGGACAGAGGAGCCTCTTAAAGAAGTTGTTACAGGTCTGTGAGAGCCAGAAATCTTGCTTGTTTGTAGGTGACCAAATACTTATTTTACCGAGGAACTTACCAGTTAATTAATTAAAAATCCTACAATGTGATTTCCTGGATTCTTTCCCCCATTCTGTCTCTCATAGTTGAAGTGTACCTATGATGAAAATTACAGGCCTCTCTCATCTTTTTAAGTGGGAGAACTTGCACAATTGGTGGCTGACTAAATACTTTTTTGCCCCACTGTAGGTGTGAATGGGAGTGTGAATGGTTGTTTGTCTCTATGTGTCAGCCCTGCGATGACCTGGTGACTTGTCCAGGGTGTACCCCTCCTCTCGCCCATGGTCAGCTGTGATAGGATCCAACTTGCCTGCGACCCTGTAGGACAGGATAAGCGGCTACAGATAACGGATGGATGGATGAATGTCTCTCATCTGTTGACTTTGGACTTGATAAAATATAGTGGACCAACACCAGCAGATGACATGGCATCCCATCTCATCACAGCCTGTGGAAACTTCACACTAGACTTCAACCACCTTGGATTCTGTGCCTCTCCACTCTTCCTCCAGATTCTAGGACCTTGGTTTCCAAATGAAATGCAAAATTTACTTTCATCTGAAAAGAGGTCTTTGGATCACTGAGCAACAGTCTAGTTCTTTCTCTCCTTTGCCCAAGTAAGATGCTTCTGACATTGTCTCTGGTTCAGGAGTGGCTTGATATTAGGAATGCGACAGTTGTAGATCCTTTCCTGAAGATGTCTGTGTGTGGTAGCTCTTGATGCACTGACACCAGCGTCAGTCCACTCCTTGTGAAGGTCTCCCAAGTTCTTGAATTGACCTTTATTGACATTCCTCTCAAGGCTGCAGTCATCCCTGTTGCTTGTGCACCTTTTCCAGCCAGTTTTTCCAGCAATGACCTTCTGTGGCTTACCCTCCTTTTGGAGGGTGTCGATGATCATCTTCTGGGCAACTGTCAAGTCAGCAGTCTTCCCCATGATTGTGGTTGTGTGTACTGAACTAGACTGAGAGATACAGGGTATGTATACCACTTGAATAGTAATTTACTCAAACTCGAAATGAAACATTCTAATAAACTGAGATACATTTTTTTGCACTGTAGGCTATAATTATCAAAATTAAAATATAAAAATGCTTGAAACATTTACATGTAATGAGTCAATAATATATTAACATTTCACTTTCTTAAATAGCTGATGCAAAATATTGAACTTTTTCATGATGATCTAATTTTTTTAGATGCACTAGCACAATACATTAGGTGGTCAAATGTATGTGGATACCCATATGTGGACCTTCCCAAAACTGTTCTCATAAATTATGAAGCACACAATTGTATAGGGTCACTTTGTATGCTGTAGCATTACAATTTCCCTTCACTGGAACTAAGGGACACAAACCTGTTCCAGCATGACCATGCCCCTGTGCAGAAAGTGAGACCCATGAAGACATGGTTTGCCAAGGTTGGTGTTGAAGAACTCAAGTGGCTTGCCCAAAGTCCTGACCTCAGCCCCATTTAACACCTTTCCGTTGGATGAATTGGAATGCTGACTCTGCCCCAGGCCTCCTTCTTCTGATACCTGTGCCCAACCTCATTAATATTCATGTGGCTGAATTGGCAAATCCCCACAGCCATGTTTCAGAGGAGTGAATGTTATTATCCCCTTTGGACACAAGGAACAATGCTATGGAACTTCATGTGTACAATTGTACACATTATGTCCAAAGGAGTTATAACAACAAAGGGAGGAATAAATCTGGAATGGGATGTTCAAAAGACATATACAGTGGTGCTTGAAAGTTTGTGAACCCTTTAGAATTTTCTATATTTCTGCATAAATACGACCTAAAACATCATCAGATTTTCACACAAGTCCTAAAAGTAGATAAAGAGAACACAGTTAAACAAATGAGATAAAAATATTATACTTGGTCATTTATTTATTGAGGGAAATGATCCAATATTACATATCTGTGAGTGGCAAAAGTATGTGAACCTCAAGGATAAGCAGTTAATTTGAATGTGGAATTAGAGTCAGGTGTTTTCAATCAATGGGATGACAATCAGGTGTGAGTGGGCACCCTGTTTTATTTAAAGAACAGGGATCTATCAAAGTCTGATCTTCACAACACATGTTTGTGGAAGTGTATCATGGCATGAACAAAGGAGATTTCTGAGGACCTCAGAAACCACGTTGTTGATGCTCATCAGGCTGGAAAAGGTTACAAAACCATCTCTAAAGAGTTTGGACTCCACCAATCCACAGTCAGACAGATTGTGTACAAATGGAGGAAATTCAAGACCATTGTTACCCTCCCCAGGAGTGGTCGACCAACAAAGATCACTCCAAGAGCAAGGCGTGTAATAGTCGGTGAGGTCACAAAGGGCCCCAGGGTAACTTCTAAGCAACTGAAGGACTTCCTCACATTGGCTAATGTTAATGTTCATGTGTCCACCATCCGGAGAACACTGAACAACAATGGTGTGTATGGCAGGGTTGCAAGGAGAAAGCCACTGCTCTCCAAAAAGAGCATTGCTGCTCATCTGCAGTTTTCTAAAGATCACGTGGACAAGCCAGAAGGCTATTGGAAAAATGTTTTGTGGACAGATGAGACCGAAATAGAACTTTTTGATTTAAATGAGAAGCGTTATGTTTGGAGAAAGGAAAACGCTGCATTCCAGCATAAGAACCTTATCTCATCTGTGAAACATGGTGGTGGTAGTATCATGGTTTGGGCCTGTTTTGCTGCATCTGGGCCAGGACGGCTTGCCATCACTGATGGAACAATGAATTCTGAATTATACCACCAAATTCTAAAGGAAAATGTCAGGACATCTGTCCATGAACTGAATCTCAAGAGAAGATGGGTCATGCAGCAAGACAACAACCCTAAGCACACAAGTCGTTCTACCAAAGAAAGGTTAAAGAAGAATAAAGTTAATGTTTTGGAATGGCCAAGTCAAAGTCCTGACCTTAATCCAATGGAAATGTTGTGGAAGGACCTGAAGTGAGTAGTTCATGTGAGGAAACCCACCAACATCCCAGAGTTGAAGCTGTTCTGTATGGAGGAATGGGCTAAAATTCCTCCAAGCCGGTGTGCAGGACTGATCAACAGTTACCGGAAACGTTTAGTTGCAATTATTGCTGCACAAGGGGGGTCACACCAGATACTGAAAGCAAAGGTTCACATACTTTTGCCACTCACAGATATGTAATATTGGATCATTTTCCTCAATAAATAAATTACCAAGTATACTATTTTTGTCTCATTTGTTTAACTGGGTTCTCTTTATCTACTTTTAGGACTTGTGTGAAAATCTGATGATGTTTTAGGTCATATTTATGGAGAAATATAGAAAATTCTAAAGGGTTCACAAACTTTCAAGCACCACTGTATGGGTGGTCCACAAACCATTACACCCACAAACTTTTGGCCATGTAGTGTATGTGGGGGTCACTGTCATATGAGAGCATACAGGAAAATTCCACTAGTACAAAAGGAACCCCTTCTGGCAATCCTCTGTTTCATTGTAGAAACACATTAACATGCATAACCTTCCATTTTCTAGAGGAAAGTGATCAGACAGAATGGTGGAAACCATGGACCACTCACCCCTCTGGTGAGTAGATATTTTTGGTTTTCTCAGAAACCTTTTATCATATCAACTTTTCAGGTATTAGTCAATTTGGACCCTACATCATGTTGTGCATACATTATCAGTGCAATGAAATGTTTAGTCACATCTGCTCATAATTTATACTATTATTAAATAAATAATGATCCTGTATTACCACTATGAAATAGCACTAATCAAAACTTGCAGTGACAAATGTTAAACAAATCAAAACTTATATTTTAAATTCTTAACAGTACCCCTGATGATGCTATACACATAATTTAATATCTAAGACCATTTATTTAGGGAACCACTTAGGATGCTCTTATTTAAGGGGACATATAGTGAAAAGCTCACCTTTTTAGTGCTTGCGCACATACTTCCAGGTATCTGGATTGCTTACCAACCCACAAAACATGAAATAAGACAACCCAGTCAGTTTCTTTCGGCCTGCCTCTTACAGAAAATATGCTTCAACAAGCCATTCAGATTTGGCTCCCCTTTCTATGTCACAAGGGGAGCTCATTAGAATTAGGGCTGAGAGCTGTATTTTCAAATAAATATTCATAAGGAGCATGCTACCTGAATGGCTGGCTGAAAAGGGGGTGGGGTGAGTAGTGGCTCATTATTATTTAAAGAAACAGGCACTCAAATAGGCCATTTTGAAGAGGGCTGTTTAGACAGGGTGAGAAGCGAGCTGCAGTGCTTTTTTTTCCTTGTGATATTTTGACCAAAGCACATCACAGATATTTCAGTAAGACCTCAGGGAACTAGGTCAACATGTGGAAAAGGGGTATAACATGTCACCTAAAAGTTCTCAAATAGAAGTACTTATTTGGGGACATTTTTAATTTTGAGTCAAAATTACTTGCTTTAAGTAAAAAAACAACAACAACCCGTATCTAAATATATTTTGATTCAAAAATTAATTCATGCATGGACAGTAACTTCACTATTTGTATAATAAAGTATATATTTAAATTTTTAATTACAGAATTGTGTAAATATAGAAAATTAAAGTAAAAACTTTTAATATTCTATTTTTAGTCATTATATGAAATATTTAATCTGCAGAAATGATATGAGGAGACATTTCTGAGTTAATGAACAAAACCAGCAGATAGAGGCAAATGTTGTATTTGCAAGTATACAGTAGCAAGAAGCAGAACAATTGTATGATAAACTCCTTTATATATTTTTGTATCTTAATAAAAGCAAGACTCATTGTACGATACCTTGTCATACAGTTCACAGAAACATAAACAAAGCACAAAAAGGATTGTAAGAGAGATTTTTTTTTTTTACAAATAGTGCTTTAACACAAGCTAGATTTTAAGTTGTTATGTAGGGAACCAGTCACAGAGGCAAACAAGCTGCTTAAAGGTGCTGACTGCAAAGTTGAATTCTGGGCAAAATGTTCTATTTCTATTGCTGTTGGAGTTTTGAGATGTTTTGCTGCTGTACACACCGTGTCCTATGTGTAAATGTTTTGCTGAAATAAAGTGTCCCGCATTTTACGATTTCAGAGATTGCCAAAGCAAGTGAGCAACAATATCACATGACAACCATGGAGCATGTTTGACCCCTGCTTTTAACCAAAACAAGTCTACATGGGTAAACATGGTGGACTCCACTCTCCCACCAGCTAAAAGCCAGCAGTAAAGAAAAGGAAAACCTGCCTAGGTCAGTGCAACTGCAAAATAGAGCAAGGTTAGATGACATGGCATTTTTATAGACAGATAACTAAATCATTCTAGGTAGCTATCTTAGCCTGAGAATGCATGGGCTCAGCTCCTCGGTAGCGAGTATGTAATTATACACCAAATGTTTTGATCTTACAGAGAAAGAAACGATAACATAAAAGCAGTAACAGAGAAAAGATATGTTACTCTCTTGTTTCACAGATCTAGTTCAATTCAGTGCTTTGCTAAGATGCAAACATCTGTGGCCCACGAAGAGTTAACCATAAAGCACACACCCCTCCCCTTGACTTGGCGGAGTCCTGTCTTGCCAGTAAACAGTGAAACCCTCCAGTGTGAAGGCACAGTCAGGTATGCAGGGCTCCAGTCATGTCTCTGTAAATGCCAAAACACAGAAGTTCTGATGTCCTTTTGGTGTTTAATCCATGCACACAACTCATCCAGTTTGTTGTCCAAAGACTGAACATTAGCGAGCAGGATACTGGGCAGAGGAGGCTTGTTTTTTCTCTGTTGTGAGCAGCAAAGAACTCTGGCACACTTCCCTCTCTTTGTTTCCATCTGGCGTCACACAAGAAAACAAAAGACCCAGGGGAATGCAGCATCTGCGATATCAAAAGTTGGTTTAAAATCCAAACTAGCTGATGGTTGCACCTCCAAGAGAGTTTGTCAGTCATACTGAATGCATGAAAGTGCTGTATGTGCAAAAAGAGGCAATAAGGAAAAGTAAATAAACACAAATTTGCCGAGATGTCTCAGAGCTCTTATTGGTGCAGCCATCTTACAGCGCAATCGGAAGTAATTTGTGAATGTCAACCACAAATTACATACCTGCTACTCAAAACTCTCCGAGCTCAATGCAGAGTCACAATCTTTTCCGCATGTCGCCATCTTGGTGTGACGCGGGTCCATAGTTATGCTAATTAGTTAAAGCTCCTCATGTTCAGCTATTTCCACAGGGCTATACTGTTTACCTCAAGATGTAGGAAAATGGTCCCAAAATGAAGAAAAGTGACCCTCAGCACATCCAAATGATCACATCCCGTACACATGATATTGTTCTTGTGAGACATAGAGAAATGCCATACACAGTAAAAAAAATTTTTAATTTCAGATGAGTTCACTATCAGCACCTTTAAGCATGTTTTGATAACTACATTTGCAAACAAAAATGTGACTGTGTCAGGGTGCAGGCACTCTCGTATGCAGGTGCAGGGGAGAGCAGGTGCGTCGCAAACTGGAAACCAAATCCAAATCAGCAAACTGAAGATGTAGTCAGGGTTGGGCAAGGGTTGGTCGATGTGCAAACAGTATTTCAGAGGTCAGAGAATACAAATTCAAATTAAAAAGGGAAGCAGGGTCAAAGTCACTGGAAGTCAGGAATAATAAACAAGGCTTGGTACGATCAGGCACAAGGACACAGAACGATACTTTGCAACTAGAGTGAGTGTTTGCTGAGCTTATATACAGGGGTGATTACTGGGATAATGGAAAACAGGTGCACTTTGTAGTATTCGGGAGATGAGGGGTGTTGTGACGCTTGGGAAATGTAGTCTGGGACGGCCATGTTTGGAGGTGGCTCTGAACTCAGGTTTTTGGCACCATTACTGGCATATACAGTACATGAGACACATACATGAGACCATGAGGACAGGCTTCAGGAGGATTGTGAGGCTGGGCATGTGCTATCTTCTTG
Source organism: Neoarius graeffei (assembly GCF_027579695.1). Taxonomy (NCBI): domain Eukaryota; kingdom Metazoa; phylum Chordata; class Actinopteri; order Siluriformes; family Ariidae; genus Neoarius; species Neoarius graeffei. Next base: position 30,994,070 of record NC_083578.1, read on the forward strand.
TCAACCTTGCATGTAATAGCATGAACAAAACATTCAAGTGACAAGATAGGAGTGGACTCTGGATTGTGGCTAGAAATAGTGTGGATTCTGGAGAGGGCATTGGCCTTAGAGTTTCTGGAGCCTGGATTATATGAAATAGTGAACTGGAAACGGGTGAAGAAGAGTGCCCACCTTGCCTGATGGGGATTCAGCCATTTTGCTGTTTTCAGGTACTCAAGCTTTTTATGGACTGTGAGGATTATGAACGGCTTGAGGGAGCCAATGTCTCCACTCTTTGAGGGCTCGTTTGATGGCTAGAAGTTCCCGGTTCCCAATGTCATAGTTTTGCTCGGCTGGGGTGAGGGCTGTTTTTTTATTTTTTGAGAAAAAGGCCATGGGGTGTAACTTGAGTTTTTCCCCAAAGCACTGTGATAATACCCCTCCCATTCAGGTTTCTGAGGCATTGACTTCCACTGTGAAGGGTTTGGTCAGATCTGGGTGCCTGAGAATAGAGGCCAACGTGAAGGTTGCCTTAAGCTGCTTCAAGGCCTCTTTGGTGGCTTGGTTCCATTGGAGACATTTTGGACTGTTTTTAAGCAGGGTGGTGAGAGATGATGCAATTGGGTTGAAACCTCTGATGAAGAAATGACAGAAATTGGCTAACACCAGGAAGCATTGCAGTTCTTTCACTGTAGTGGGGGTGGGGCAGGAGATGACTGCAGAGACCTTACTGGTGTCCATGCTTACACCCTCCACACTGATGATGTAACCAAGGAATGAGATCTGGGTGATGTGAAATTCACATTTCTCCACTTTGATATGTAGGTCATTCTCTAGGAGCTGGGTTAGCACTGATCTGACATGCTCATGGTGGGTGGTTCCATCTGGGGAGTAAATCAGGATATCATCTATGTAAGCTATCACATAACATCCCAGCATGTCTCTGAGGACATCATTAATAAGGCATTGAAAGACACTGGGAGCTCAAGAAAATCCATATGGCATTACACAGTATTCAAAGTGCTCTGACATCATGCTAAAAGCAGTCTTCCATTCATCTCTCTCACGAATTCTTCCGAAATTATATGCTCTTCTAAGATCTAATTTGGTGAACACTTGAGCTGTCCTTAACTGTTCTAGAGCAGAGCGTACCAGGGGAATCAGATATGGATACTTTACCATTATCTGATTTTGACTTCTGTAGTTGATGCATGGGCAAAGCCCCCCCTTTCTTTTCCACAAAAATGAAGCTTGCTAAGGCTGGGGATGTAGATGATCAGATGTACCCCTGTGGTAGCACTTCCTGCACATATTCCTCCATGGCAGCTTGTTCAGTGATGGATAATGGAGATATGAAATTGCAAGGAGGGGTCATGCCTGGGAGAAGATCGATGGCACATTCATAGGGTCAATGAGGGGGCAGGCCATTGGTCCTTCCTTTACTGAATACCTCCTTAAGTTCATGATAACAAGTGGGAATCTGTGCGATACCTCCGGGTGAGGGACTCTGTATGGACATGGATGCTAAGGTGACTTGTGGGAGTTGTAAACAGTTCTGAAAGCATGAGGATGACCATTGTAAAAGTTCTCTGTGTTACCAGGAGATGAAGGAGTCATGGAGCTGAAGCCAAGGAAAACCTAAAACTATAGCATGCTGTGCTGTGCAGGTGACAAACAAGGTCATGTGTTCTATGTGAAGGGCTCCAACCTGGATTTTAAGTGGTAAGGTGGGGATTGTGATGAGCTGTTCATCAATGGGACCGCTGTCAATGGCTTTGAGGTATACAGGTCATTGGAGCTCCTCCATGGGCAGGTTATACCTCTCGACAACCTTGAGGTTGACAAAATTGTCTTCTGCCCCTGAGTCTATGAGGGCAGAGAGAACATGGGTCATGTCTGGGAGCTTTAACAGTACTTGAATCTTTAGTGAGCGTAGTGTGGAAGTGGGTTCAGGACTCAATGGGCTGGAGGGACTGGATTCTTTACTGGGGAGACCCTGCCTTCAGGGGATAGTTGGACAGACTGTGCACTTAGCTAGAAGATGGCCTTGTTCACTACAGTAGAAGCACAACCCCTCACAGTGCCTCCTTTCTCTCTGAGTGTTGCACTTGATTATGGGAGATCTCCATTGGAGTTGGGGACTATGGTGGTTGTGGAAGGGCTGGAGAGTGCTGTAATGAGGGTCTGTTATGAAGCAGATTATCCAGTCAGATAGCCAAGTCAATGAGGGAGTCAAGAGTGAGTTGCTCATTGCAGCATGCCAGCTCTGTGAGAACCTCTGGGCATAATCTCTGTTTAAAAACTGTGGGAGCAATTATTAGAAAATGGAAGACATACAAGACCACTGATAATCTCCCTCGATCTGGGGCTCCACGCAAGATCTCACCCTGTGGGGTCAAAATGATCACAAGAACGGTGAGCAAAAATCCCAGAACCACACGGGGGACCTAGTGAATGACCTGCAGAGAGCTGGGACCAAAGTAACAAAGGCTATCATCAGTAACACACTACGCCGCCAGGGACTCAAATCCTGCAGTGCCAGACATGTCCCCCTGCTTAAGCCAGTACATGTCCAGGCCCATCTGAAGTTTGCTAGAGAGCATTTGGATGATCCAGAAGAGGATTGGGAGAATGCCATATGGTCAGATGAAACCAAAATAGAACTTTTTGGTAAAAACTCAACTTGTCGTGTTTGGAGGAGAAAGCATGCTGAGTTGTATCCAAAGAACAGCATACCTACTGTGAAGCATGGGGGTGGAAACATCATGCTTTGGGGCTGTTTTTCTGCAAAGGGACCAGGACGACTGATCCGTGTAAAGGAAAGAATGAATGGGGCCCATGTATTGTGATATTTTGAAGGAAAACCTCCTTCCATCAGCAAGGGCATTGAAGATGAAACATGGCTGGGTCTTTCAGCATGACAATGATCCCAAACACACCGCCCGGGCAATGAAGGAGTGGCTTTATAAGAAGCATTTCAAGGTCTTGGAGTGGCCTAGCCAGTCTCCAGATCTCAACCCCATAGAAAATCTTGCCCAGCGACAGCCCCAAAACATCACTGCTCTAGAGGAGATCTGCATGGAGGAATGGGCCAAAATACCAGCAACAGTGTGTGAAAACCTTGTGAAGACTTACAGAAAATGTTTGACCCTCTGTCATTGCCAACAAAGGGTATATGACAAAGTATTGAGATGAACTTTTGTTATTGACCAAATACTTATTTTCCACCATAATTTGCAAATAAATTCTTTAAAAATCAGACAATGTGATTTTCTGGATATTTTTTTCTCATTTTGTCTCTCATAGTTGAGGTATACTTATGATGAAAATTACAGGCCTCTCTCATCTTTTTAAGTGGGAGAACTTGCACAATTGGTGACTGACTAAATACTTTTTTGCCCCACTGTATGTATGTATGTATGTATGTATGTATGTATGTATGTAAGGACAGGTTGATGGTCAATTTCACTGATACAGTGATAATAAACGGTTCATTCATTCAAAAGAAAACCCTTGCACTCAGAAACCTCCCCGGAGTACTTCTCTGGTCAAGGCACCATCGTGGCTGCACTAGCGGAGGACGAGGGGTGTGTCAGGAGGGCCTGTGAGACAATAGCTGTTAATTGTGACATTCTGGTTTTTAATTCAATTAACATATGTTGATGTTCTCCCAACAATTGTCCCTGAGCAGTGAGAACAGTCTGCTTCACCTCCTCTACTGCATTCATAATGGCAAAGTATCCTGTCAGGGTGCAGGCACTTTTGTATGCAGGTGCAAGGGAGAGCAGGTGTGTCGCAAACTTGAAAAAAAATTCAAATCGGCAAACTGAAGATATAGTCAGGGTCAGGAAAGGGTCGGTCGATGTGCAAACAGTATTTCAGAGGTCAGACGAGAATATAAAGTCAAATTAACAACAGAAAGCAGGGTCAAAGTCACTGGAAGTCAGGAATAATAAACAAGGCTTGGCATGATCAGGTATGAGGACACAGAATGATACTTCGCAACTAGATTGAGTGTTTGCTGAGCTTATATATAGAGGGGTGATTACTGAGATAATGGAAAACAGGTGCACTTCCTAGTATTCGGGAGATGATGGGTGCTGTGGTTCTTGGGAAATGTAGTCCGGAGTGGCCATGTGTGGAGGCAGCGCCGAACTCAGGTTTTCGGCGCTATTACTGACAGACTGTACCAGCATATTTTTGAGAGGTGGGAAGAACCAGGAAGAAACCCATGTGGACATGGGTAGAACTAGGGTTGCCACCTGTGTCTGACAAAAATCCTGGACATTTCGACCATCCAATCAACCTTTTTGCTTGTAAGCAACGGCGCCCTTCGCACATCTAACCCAAGACAAAAATCGCCCTTCTACGCTGAAATTGCATTGCTCTAATTAGTAAAAATGACGCTTTTGCTAGTTATTTGTTTAGTTAATTGATTTACATAATATAGCAGGTCTTCATTATTTTGGTTTATTTCCAACAGTTTTTGGTTGTGGACACCTGGGGGCAGTAGTGGGCACAGGTAAACGGGGAATACATAATTAAGTTCTGTTTATTTGCTTATGTGGAATAAAAATAAATAAACTAATTTTTCATTGTATCTAAGAATACCTGAATGTAACAATGTAAGGTGTAGTGTCAAACAGCTTACCTGATTGCTTAGAGTGTGGTGTGTGCTTTGCTTGTGCTTGCCTGTGCCTCTGCTGCTTGCTGCTCTTGGCTAAACAAATACATAGGAGGACATGTAACTGATATAACTGGGCACATACAGGAGTAGGCAGATAAGACTATTTGGATTTCATTTAATTCACCAAAACCTTACCTAATCTTCCATTTATATTTGGTGTTTTTCTGTGCTGCTGCTATGAGTCCTGGCTGATTTTCAATGAATGTCTTGAGGACAACTGAAAGTTTAGCCTGACTTGAAGCTCAGCCTTCACCACTGCAACAGAGAGTCTGTTTCTTTTATCAGTCCAAGCATCCTCCATTGCCCCTTTTCCACCAAAGCAGTTCCAGGGCTGGTTCAGGGCCAGTGCTTAGTTTGGAACCGGGTTTTCTGTTTCCACTGACAAAGAACTGGCTCTGGGGCCAGAAAAACCGGCTCCAGGCTAGCACCAACTCTCTGCTGGGCCAGAGGAAAGAACCGCTTACGTCGGGGGGGGGGGGGGGGGGGGCGGAGTTGTTAAGACCAACAACAATAACAAGACCGAGAAAGATCGCCATTTTTAAGCGACGAGAAGCAGCAGCTGTACAAATGCGAAGTCATCCATTATTATTATTATTGTTGTTGTTGCTGCTGCTTCTTCCGTGTTGTTTTTGCTTCGATATTCGCGCCAAGGTTTATGCAAACGTAGCGCCGTAACTGACGTATACAGCGAAGTAAGTGACGTATACAGCGATGTAATGACGTATTCAGCGATGTAATGACGTGCCTCCGCTTAGCACGGCAAGCTACGGAAAAGCAACCTGGTTCTCAGCTGGCTCGCAAGTTGAAATACACATTTTGCCCATCATGTACAAAAAACCGGGACATTCAGTGTCCCGGATTTTTTTTTTTTTTTCCGGGACAGACCATGAAAATCCGGGACAGGTGGCAACACTAGGTAGAACATGTAAAACTGTATAGACAGTAACCTGATTTTAGGATTGATTCTGGGACCCTGGAGCTGTGACTTGGCAATGCTACCTGCTATGTCACTACACTGCACTAATTTTGCCTATGTTGGATATATACTGTAAAGCATGTCACTGGTATAACTAAAGGTTACAACTAAATGTTAAACTACATTTAACTAGAGTAAATACTTCAAGGATATAAAGAATGTGTATTCATATGTGTGTTATTATGTAGTCTGGGACTCCTGTGGGTATCACCTCTTTGAAAGTGACAGTGAGGATGAGGACGGTGAAGTGGATACCAAGACAGATGAAGAATCTGTGCCAAAAAAGAAATCTGCCCTCCAGGTTAGAAATATTAAGATGAAACAGAATAGAAACACCACCCACAAATGTGTTTAACCCAGAGATTTCCCTCATTTTGCCTTCTATTCACAGCTGGCTTATGAGGCTTGGGTAGCAGGGTCCAAGGCTGCTCTTAAGTCCCATAAAAGGGAGGAGGTTCAGATGAAGAGAGAAGAGAAGAGAGCAAAGAGGGAACTGTGCAAAGAACAGGGTACAGTTTCACAAACACACCAACATACAATTTTCACTTTTTTTTAATGATTTTTATATTTATCATAAATCATCTGCTTATGGCCATGAGTGATGAGTTTCTTTAAGTTGCAACTAGAAAATTAACTGTTTTTAAAAAGTTGTTGAAAGGTTGTAGGTTTCATCATTGCATTATGAATTATTGGGTTTTACCCAAATGGTATTAAGAGCCAGTAGTATGCAGCAACCTTAACCTGAAATAAAACTGTGAACATGCATTGTGTATATTTACAGGCACAGAAAGCTTTGAGTCAAGTGGGGATGAGTTGGAAGACTCATGTCCTGAGCCAGAGAAGGGAAAGAAAGGTATTACTGGCTTCTGGTTATCAAGACTTTCTATGAAATGAAACATTGCCTTCATGCAAAACATTATCTTGATGCAACTTTTGCAGATTTTACACTATTTGCATGTTTTCCTTGTGCTGCATCATGTTTCAATCACAAATTCTGAGTCATTTAGAGAACTGAATTTAAATGTGTTTGAAAGCAATAAAGAATAAATTGTTTTGACAACCCCATTTTCAGAAAAGTTGGGATATTTTCCAAAATGCAATAAAACAAAAAGATGTGATTTGCTAATTCATGTGAACCTTTATTTAATTGATAAAAATACAAAGAAAATATGTTTAATATTTTTACTGACCAACTTAATTGTATTTTGTACATATAAATGAAGTTAGAATTTGATGCCTGCAACACACTCAAAAAAATTGGAACAGAGGCAAAATAAGATGGAATAGTTCATAGGATATTGAAATAACACTATTTTGGAAGATTCCACAATAAGCAGGTTAATTGCTATCATGATTGGGTATAAAAGGAGCATGATCCAAAGGCTCAGACTTTGCAAGCAAAGATGGGTTGTGGCTCACTCCTTTGTGCCAAAATTCATGAGAGACTTGTTAGTCAATTCAAAAGGAAAATTTTTAATGCAAGATTTTAGGTCTTTAACATCTACAGTATATAATATTGTGAAAAGACTCAAGGAATTTGGAGACATTTCAGTGCATAAAGACAAGGTTGGAATGTGCATGACCTTCGAGCCCTCAGGTGGCACTGCTTGAGAAACCGTCATGCTAATGTGACAAATATAGCCTCATGGGCTCAGGAGTACTTCAGAAAACCTTTGTCACTTAACACAGTCCACTGTTGTATCCAGAAATGCAACCTGAAACTGTATTATGCAAGGAGGAAGCCATTCATTCATCGATTCTATGCAGAAACAATGTTGATTTCTCTGGGCCCAAACTCATCTCAGATGGACCAAAAGAAAATGAAAACGTGTGCTGTGGTCAGATGAGCCCACATTTCAGCTTGTTTTCAGGAAAACCAGACAATGAGTTCTCTGTGCCAAAAGTGAACATGACCATCCAGTTTGTTATCAGAGAAAGCCAGCATCTGTGATGGTATGGGGGCATCAGTGCCCATGGCATTGGTGAGTTGCATGTGTGTAAAGATACCATTGATCTATTGGGGCATGTACTGAGATTTTAGAGAGACATTCCTCAAGGCAACGTCTCTTCCCGGGAAGTCCAATGCCAGCAGGACAATGCCAGGCCTCCTTCTGCATGGGCTATAACAGGGTGGCTTCATAGACAGAGCGCGTGGGCTTGACTGGCCTGCTGCCAGTCCAGATCTGTCTCCTGTTGAGAAATGTATGCCACATCATGTAGAGGACAATCAGATAACGGCAACCACAGACCGTAACTGAAGTCTTGTCTCAAGCAAGAATGGACAAAAATTCCAATTGCAAAGCTTCAACAATTAGTATTCTCAGTTCCCAAAGGTCATGTAATACAGTGGTAATAATGCCTCTGTCCCAATTTTTTTTGAGCATGTTGCAAGCATCAAATTCTAATTTTGTTTATAAGTATGTGGCAGCAGGGGTGTAGTTGAGCATCGGCTGTGAATGGTAAGGAGGCAGGTTGAACCAGCAGGTAACGTGATGGGATGTACCTGTGTCTAGTTACTGGCTGTCTATTAACCTGTGTCTCCGTGTGTCTTTCAGACAGTCAGGAAGGAGAGAGAGAGATCTGTGACACCCCATTGTGTGTAGTGTGTTTATGTGTCATTATAAATCACTGAAAAGTGTCAAAATAAAAAGAAAACACCTGTTCTGGAGTCTGCTTCCAATTCCTCTGTTCCCCCAAAGTCAGAGAAGTGTTATCCTGGAACTGAAACCCAGGACCCAGGAACAAACACCGCCATGGGGTCCAAACCAGTCAGAGAGCTCCTCCAAATGCTCACCGATGACCTCCCATGCCAGCAGCACACCTTTGTCACACTGTCCATGGATCAGGGCCAGCATTTCCAGGTTCTGCTCGAAGCACAGGCAGAGGACTGGCTGGTGGTTCGGAGATAGATCCAGTCTGTGGGTGCTCCAGCGGTTGTTCCTGTGGCCAATGTGCCTGTTCAGCTGGTTAAGATGGGGCCACAGGACGACCCTGGTGCCTTCCTTGAGCTGTTAGAGTGCGTCGCGGAGGCGAGCTCATGGCCAACCTCACAGTGGATGGATCACCTACTGCTGCTCCTGTTGGGGGAAGCCCAACAGGCTCAACATGCTCCTGGCCACCAACATGTTGGAGTACCCCCACCTGAAGTGAGCCATCCTACAGTGGGTTGGCCACGGTCAAGAACAGTGCCAGTGCTTCCGCTCACTGGCTTATGGTGAAGTGGGCTGGCCGTTCGCCCAACAGCTCTGGGATGCCTGCTGACAGTGGCTGCTGGCTGGCAAGTGCGATGTTGAACCCATCATTGAGCAAGTGACACTGGAGCAGTTCGTTGCCCAGCTGTTGAGCGAGACATCAGTATGGATCCTGTGTCACTGAATGACGTCACTGGAAGAGGCAGGCCGGCTGGCCAAAGATCATCTGACAGTGTCTCCAGAAGCAGGCTCTGTTACAACTTCCTCTCTTTCTCTCCTTCTCCCTCTCCTCACCCCTCCCCTACCCCAGCCCCGTGGAAACGGGGGCCAATTCCCTGAAACATGCTCCCCACACTCATGTCTGTCTTCGTGTTTCTACTTTCCCTTCTCCTTCTGTGTCTGTGCCACCATTGACCCCCTTTCTCTCTCCACAGCTGGACGCATCCACGCCCACCAGAACAGAGAGTGAGCCCAGGCAGGTCTGTAGGCATGGAGGGAGGGCAGGGAATCTGTGCTTCTGTAAGGAGGCAGGGCTACTGATTCGCATCCCTGATGCACCTCAGGCTTCCCCTGATTGAGCAGGGGCATATAGGATAGTTGTGAGTATTCAAGGGGTACACATCAGGCTTTGGTGGATTCGGGGTGTAATCAGAGTTCCATACATCAAAGCCTGACTCAATGCGGGGTACTGGGGAATGCATGTTTGGTGAAGGTGACGTGTGCGCACGATGATGTACAATATCTGCTAATGCCCGTCACTATCCACTTCCGAGGAGAAAAACAGCATAGAGGTGGCGGTTAGTCCAAGCCTCACTCACTTCTTATCCTTTGAATCAGCAGCTAGTCACTCACTCACTCACTGCTGATCCTTTGAACCAATTGACCAGGGTTTAAAACATTAATGAAGCAAATAGTAGTGGGTGGGTTGTGCAGTTGCACGAAATGGGGGAATCCTGCTGCAACATTAGCTGGGGAGGCAGTCCCAGGGCCATCCATGACAGCACCATGTCATGATGACATGGAGAGTGGGGAGAGCCCTCCTCCCTCTCTGGGGACTCCTGTAGGGGATGTCCTATTGGAGCAGACATGTGACGAGTCTCTGAGACACGCTTTAGTCCAAGTGAATGAAACTGATGGCCAAATCCTCCAGCCTAACATTATACTTTCCTTCCCCTACTTTTGTATTATTAAGGATAGGCTGTATGGATTGACACAGGACACTCAAACTAAAGATCTCTGGGTGATATTATTCGTAAACATTGTATTAGTTTCCACTGTTATGCTGATGACACACAGTTGTATGTCTCTGCAAAACCTGATGAGAGACACCAGCTTAATAGAACTGAGGAATGTGTTAAGGACATTAGACACTGGATGCTTATTAATTTCCTTCTGCTTAACTCTGACAAGACTGAAGTACTTGTACTAGGACCACATACAGCTAGAAGTAAGTTTTCTGATTACACAGTAACTGGATGGCCTTTCTGTTTCTTCACGTGCAGCAGTAAAAGACCTCGGAGTGATTATTGACCCCAGTCTTTCATTCGAAACTCACATTGATAACATCACCCAGATAGCTTTCTTTCATCTCAGAAATATTGCAAAGATAAGAAATTTAATGTCATTGCATGATGCAGAAAAACTAGTCCATGCTTTCGTTACCTCCAGGTTGGATTATTGTAATGCCTTACTGTCTGGATGTTCCAATAAGTGCATAAACAAGCTCCAGTTAGTTCAAAATGCAGCAGCAAGAGTCCTTACTAGAACTAGAAAATATGACCACATCACGCCTGTCTTATCCACACTGCATTGGCTCCCAATCAAATTTCGTATTGATTATAAAATACTACTATTGACCTTTAAAGCACTAAATGGTCTCGCACCACAGTACCTGAGTGAACTTCTCGTCCTCTATGACCCGCCACACCTACTTAGATCAAAAGGTGCAGGCTATCTGCTGGTACCTCGTATAGTGAAGGCTACATCAGGGGGCAGAGCCTTTTCTTACAAAGCCCCACTGTTATGGAACAGCCTTCCAAGTAATGTTCGGGAATCAGACACAGTCTCAGCATTTAAGTCTAGGCTGAAAACATATCTGTTTAGTCAAGCCTTTTGTTAATGGTGTTTATGAGGTAAAGGAGTAGATCTGGAGGGTCCTCAGACATAGAGTGTTTTGGTAAACTGGGATGTATGGATACTGTCAGTCCCCACTCGCTTGCTCACTCGAGTTTGTTGACGGTGTAGTGGCTGGCTGCTTTATGTCCCGGGGCTCCCTCATGCCTGTGTTACCTTCTGGCTCTCTCATTTTAGTTATGCTGTCATAGTTAGTTGCCGGAGTCCCTGCTTGTACTCGGTGCAATATGTATACTGTTTCTACTTATTCAGGTGACATTGGGCATACCTAACCACCTGTGTTTTCTTTCCCCCCCCCCCCAAATCTGTCCCTCTGAGTTACATGGAGTCAACAGGAAATCTTTTGGTGGAGAGGGTGGAGACCTCGACTGGCTATCGTAGCCTGCAGGGAATCGGCTGTCAGACATTCTGTCGCATGTCCCAGACCCGGTGAAATGTAACTGAATTGTCTTGGCCAGCCCTAAGGGTCCCATCTGCATCTCATCATTGCTGAGGAGTGTGCTCCCATCACCCAATCAAGCATCCAGCCAGAGCAGGTCATGATATATTTTACCATATTAACATGCCATTGTTGTGTGTTATGCCTGATGTAAAGACTCTCGTCTCTGCGAGCCTACCACACAGATTTAATACTTGTCATTTTTAGGGCATACCTAACAACGTGTTTTCTTTCTCTCTCTCTTCCCCCCCCCCATCTGTCCCTCTGAGTTACATGTTGATCCTGGGATTGAGATGCTGGCCTCTTCTGCCCCTCGGACCTGCTTGATCCATCCTGGTGCCCTGTGTCTGGTCGGAGTTTTATCGCACCGCTCCTGTGAAGGACGGCCCCATGAGGACAGTTGAGGGTTATACCTGTTAAAACTGTTAATATTATAGTCAGGCTGTCTGTTGTTGCCCAAATGAGGATGGGTTCCCTTTTGAGTCTGGTTCCTCTCGAGGTTTCTTCCTCATGTCGTCTGAGGGAGTTTTTCCTTGCCACCGTCACCACAGGCTTGCTCATTGGGGATAGATTAGGGATAAAATTAGCTCATGTTTTAAGTCATTCAAATTCTGTAAAGCTGCTTTGCGACAATGTTTATTGTTAAAAGCGCTATACAAATAAACTTGATTTGATTAAAGAAGTGATTGCACGCTTGTTGGGCCCGAAGAGCCATAAGGAACTTTTATTCCATGTCACTCATCATAATCCTATGGCTGGACATTTGGAGCCGGATAAAGACACTAAATCGTGTCATGGCCCATTTCTATTGGCCAGGGATTCACGCTGATGTCTGCAGGTGGTATGTGGCATGTCACAACTACCAGCTGGTGAATCCAGTGGCCACAACAAAAGCACCATTGCATCCACTGCCATTGATGACGATCCCCTTTGAAAGACTTGGCATGGATCACATCGGGCCATTAGATCGAGCCGCATGCAGGTATTGCTTTGCGTTAGTCATAGTGGATTATGCAATGCGATATCCAGAAGCAATGCCTCTCCGCCATATCTCAGCATGTAGTGTTGCAGCGGCACACTTCCGCGTTATCTCCTGAGTTGGGATTCCAAAAGAAATCCTGACTGATCAGGGCACTACTTTTACATCACATACACTGCATGAATTATACAAATTGAGGATTAAATCAATTCGTATTAGTGTTTATCATCCACAAACAGACAGGCTGGTCGAACAATTTAACTAAACCCTTAAGAACATGATTTATTAGTTTGTTCATGGGAATGCTAAAAATTAGGACAGGTGGCTTAACCCTCTGTTGTTTGCAGTGCGTGAGGTCCTACAAGCCTCCACCAGGTTTTCTCCATTTGAATTGCTGTATGGGCACAAGCCCCATGGTGTCTTGGACATCATTAGAGAAAATTAGGAGCAGGGGCCTTCTCAAAGCAAAAATCAAATTCAGTACATTCTTGACCTTTGCAGTAGTGATCTCTTTGCTACTCCAAAGAGATCACTACCTTATTGTGGTGGGGTAGTTTGTGTGCTTCTTCAGTGACCCCTAAGAGCTGCATTGGCTGGAGTATTAAACTCCTGTTAGGGCCACCCATGCCGTACAGGTCGAAGGGTAGAGGCCAGACTAAGTGTGATCTCCTGGTCCTCCAGGTTGGGGGTTGGTGGTAGGAAGGGCATCCAGCTGTAAAATATTGCTTCAATTTTTCTCTTATGGCAGTTATCAGTAAAGTTCGTAAGAGAGGGACTGGAAACCATATGGTTGAAGGTGTCACTCCCAGTAGGACTGGTGTTAGATGTGGGCCCAGTCAGATCGATAGTTAGTGACCATATCAGAATTTTAGAGTTAGCACATGGAACAATGAGAGGGAGATCAGGCAAAGTAGTGGAAGTGTTGTCCTGGCGGAACATTGACATCTGTGGTATTCAGGAAGTCTGGTGGAGAGGATCATCCACCAGAATGATCACAGGGAAAAATTCAAGGTATAAGTTATTTTGGGTTGGTAATGAGAAGGGCATTAGAGGTGTTGGGATTCTGCTTGCTGAAAAGTGGGTGGAAAGTGTTTATGATGTGAAGCATGTATCCGATCAAATCATGCTCATCAAACTCATTGTTGGAAAATGTATTGTGACCATGCTATCAGCCTATGCTCCACAAGCTGGCCTCAGCGATGATGAGAAAGACACTTTCTACCAAGATCTACTAGCAACTGTAGCCAAGATAGGTGCTTTGGAGATCCTCTTCCAATGTGGTGATTTCAATGGACACATTGGAATGATGGCTGCTGGATATGATGGTGTTCATGAAGGAAAGGGTTATGGCACTCAAAACACAGAGGGCAAAAGGTTACTTGAGTTTGCTGTTGCCAACAACCTAGTTGTAGCCAACTCCCATTTTATGAAGAGAGAATCATCGGGTGATGTACGGGTCTGGGGGCAATCGTAGTCAAGTGGATTACATCCTGGTCAGGCAACGTGACCTCAAACTGGTGCGCAATGCAAAAGTGATTCCAAACGAGGAATGTGTTACCCAGCACAAGTTAGTGGTATGTGATGTCAAGCTATCACACTTGGTGAGTCGGCAGAAAGAGTTTGTGCCTAAAAGGCGTGTCTGGAAGCTGAAAGAGGACAACATACACAATGAGTTTAAGACCTGTTTGCAGGAGCATGTTAGCAACATGGTAGGTGGTGATGTTGAACGTATATGGATAGAACTCAAAAACGGCCTCCTGTATGCTGTTGATAAGACCTGTGGCTGGACAAAGAAGGGGTTATGGAGAAGACAAACCTGGTGGTGGAATGAGTATGTCAGCAGCCCAGTGAAAGAGAAACGCAAGCTGTGGAAAGCCTGGAAGAACAGGGGTAGCAAAGAGGATTACCTGGCAGCTAAACACCCAGCTAGAACTGCAGTTTATTTGCCAAGAAGAATGCTAAAGACATCACCTTTGCTGGCATAGATTCAGGCATGGATAGCATCTACCATGTGGCAAAACAAATGTGCAGAGAGAACCAAGATGTAGTAGGTGAGAAATGTATTCTTGATGATGGCAACATGGCATTTAATGTGGATGCTAAAAAGAAGGCCTGGAAACAACACTATGAATGGTTACTTAACATCAAATTTCCTTGGTCTCAAAACCTTCCCCCAGCAGATCCTCTCACAGGACCACCATGTTATGTCACTCATAAAATGGTCTTCGATGCACTGAAGAAAATGAAAATGGGCAAAGCAGCTGGTCCTTCTGGCATTGTTGCCGAAATGTTGTCTGCATCCCCCAAGGTGTTTTGCCAAGTTGTTGCGGATTTGGCCAATGCTATTGTGAGGGAGGAAAAGATCCCTACAGGCTGAGACGAAAGCATAATCCTTAGTCTGTTTAAAGGTGATCCATTGATTCGAGGCAACAACAGAGGCCTGAAGCTTACAGAACAGGTACTTAAGATCATTGAGAGAGTGGTGGAGAAAATCATCAGAGGCTATGTCAACATTGATGAAATGCAATTTGGGTTTTGCCCAGGGCAAGGTACCACTGATGCTATTTTCATCCTTAGACAGCTATAAGAAAAGTATTTGGCCAAGCAAAAACATTTGTACTTAGCATTTGTAGACCTTGAAAAGGCATTTGATAGGGTTCCCTGAAAAGTGCTGTGGTGGGCGATGTGGGTGGTTGGGATGCCTGAATGGATTGTCAAACTGGTACAAGCCATGCACAACTCACTCAGTGAAGAGTTCGAGGTGAAGGTTGGGGTCCATCAAGGTTCTGTTTTGAGCACCCTGTTGTTTATAATTGTGTTAGAGGCCTTATCAAGAGAGTTTCGGGTTGGTTGTCCTTGGGAGATGCTTTATGCGGATGACCTGGTCATAATCGCAGAATCCTTGGATGAACTACTTGAGAAGCTGAACCGCTGGAAGGTTGGTCTTGAGGAAAAGGGCCTGAAAGTCAACATGGGGAAGACCAAAGTCATGATTTCTGGTAATGACCTAAACACACAGAATCTCTGGAAAAAACCCTTGTGGTGTGTGCAGAAAAGTGGTTGGCCAGAATTCAATTTTCTGTAGTGATTGCAAAATGTGGGTACACAAAAGATGTTCTGGTGTGCAGGGGAGGTTAGTTGAAAATGCAGGTTATGAGTGTCAGTGTTGTCTCGGAGGAGCTTGGCCGATTGATGCAAGACCATGCAGTGAGGTCATGTTGGCAGGTAGCAAAATAGAGGTCATCAATAGCTTCATATACCTTGTTGATGGTATCTACCCAGGAGGTGGTTGTGAACTGGCAATGATTATCAGAACTCATTCTGCTTGGGGAAAGTTTAGAGAGCTGCTGCCACTGTTAACCTGCAAAGTGGTCTCACTTCATACCCATGGTCAACTATTCAGCAGTTGTGTGTGTAGCACCATGTTATACAGTTCTGAATGTTGGGCACTCTGAAGAGATGACCAAAAATGGCTTGAGTGTTATGAAAGAGCCATGCTTTTATGGATGTGCAATGTCAAAAGAGGAACGCGAATTAGCATGTCTTCTCTTCTGCGGATGCTGAACCTCCATTGCCTTGACACTGTCCTCAGATGCAGTCATCTCCATTGGTTTGGACATGTCCAATGCAGTAATTCTTGGATCAACAGATGTACTACCTTGGAAGTTGAAGGAGTAAACAACCGTGGCTGACCTCGAAAAAGCTGGAAAGAATCTGCCCCTGCTGACTTGAAGCTATGGAATATCACAGAGGAGGCAGCTTAAGACCATGCTGAATGGAGAGCTCGGCTGAAGACTGCTAGTCTTACACATGTCTGACATGTCAACTGACTCAAAACGGATAGTGAGTGAGTGAGTGAGTGAGTGAGTGTGCCTTGACCTGAGAGCAAAACTCCATGCACCAAGTCACATAACCCAGGAGAATTTGCTACAGACCCAAGAACATCAAGCTCACCTCTTTCGATTACGTTCATTATGTCTTATATTAAATATAGTTAGTTTTTGTTTTTTTCTTTTTTATCAGACATCTAATTTTTGGGTTTGTTTACCTGACATGTTTCGACGTACAACTTCCGTCTTCCTCAGAGTGTCACCGGATGTTATTGGTGACGCATCTTTTATCAGCTGCTGTTTCTGAAGGCGTGGCCTTCCTGTCTGGTTTGACAGGTCGGTCACGCCTTCTACTGTCTGTTCGTCCCCTGCAAGATGTCACTCCAGGTATGGGAGAGCATGTATGCTCCCTCATCCCGGTTGATGGTCCTCGGGCTTCGCTTACGGATCTCCATGGCCTCCCTGATCCAGCGCTGATGTTTGTTATCTTCTGTGCGGATGACTCTGGCATTCCCCCAGTCCATAATGTGATTTTCCCTTTTGCAATGATCTGTTATAGCTGACTTATAATTTTCCTGTTGTGCCTTTTCTTTTATTGTTCGGGTTTGTCTTGTAGCTGTCTCCTTTTCGCACTCTTTCTTATGTTCATTTTTTCTTGTGTTGAAACTCCTTCCTGTCTCCCCAATATAAGTTTTATTGCATAATTGACATGGAATCTCATATATGGTGTTGCATCCGTTGTCCGGATGTATTCTGTCTTTGGGATGAACCAGGATCTGACGGAGTGTTGTGTATGGTTTGACAGGTGTGTTAATGTTGTGTTTCCTCATTACTCTTTGAATGCGTTCAGTTATTCCCCTGATGTATGGTAATGTAACTACTCCCCTGTGTTCTTGTTTGTTAGTTTGTTTTTTCTCTTTCTTCTGTGTTTTGTTGTTCTTAACCTGTTCCGCCCCTTTGGATATTGCCCATTGTGGATATTGACACGCCTTCAGTGCGTGTTGTATATGTTGTTCCTCCTGTTCTTTGTCCTGTGGATCTGTAATTATTGCTGTGCGTTCATGTAATGTTCTAACTACGGATATTTTGTGCATTATGGGGTGTTCGGAAGTCCAGTTTAAATATTGGTTGGTATGTGTGGGTTTTCTGTGTACTTTTATTTTGATGTCCCCATCTTCTGTGTGATGTATTTTTAAATCCAAAAATGCTATTGACTGCTCTGTTTCTTCTTCATGTGTGAATTTTATATTGCCGGTATTGTCTATGGTGTTGAGATGGTCGGTGAGCTGTTGAGTGTGTCCCCTCTTTACTTTTTCCAATATGTCGTCCACATACCGTTTCCAGAGTGTTGGTCTGTATTCTGCTGGTATTGTAGTGAGTGCTTTTTTTTTTTTTTTAAACATATATTTATTGGTTTTTCTGTTAATTATAACAACATCAAACACAACGAACATCATAAACGTATGGCAGTACAAATAATAAAAATAATACATAAATTAAATAAGAATTAAATAATACAATATGTATACACATACATATATAATACATAAACATAAATAAACAAACAAAACTAATAATTATAATAGATACCACAAATATTAAATATAGGTTACATCGTACACTCCCAACAACAAATCAAATGCCTTTCATTATCTCATTCCTCCGCTGTCCCCCCCATACCCCCAACCCTCAACAGTTCCAGAAAAATCCTCCAAATGATGTAGAATTCAGAAGCCCTCCCTCTAACAATATAGGTCAGTTTCTCTAGGGCCAAACCCGATGTTAAGTTATTTAACCAGTGGTTAAAAGAGGGGCAACTAACATTCTTCCAACATAGTGCAATACAGCGTCTGGCCTGCAGTAAACAAAGGTCAACCAGTTTTCTTTCTTTACAAGATAAAGAACAGTCATCTGGATAAATGCTTAAAATACACAATTTAGGGCACAACGGTACAGGACAACTTGTGATCTGAGAGATGTATTTCAACACTGAACTCCAAAATTTTTGGATCTTTTCGCATTGCCATAAGCAGTGGTACAATGTACCTTGGTGGATGTTACACTTATAACATAGATCGGGTATATTAGGATCAAATTTATTTAACTGTACAGGAGAGATATATGTTCGCATTATCCAATTAAATTGTACCATTCTCAATCGAGTGTTGATAGTTTGAGTGTGTGTTTTCAAACATATTTTACTCCATTCTGAGATTGTAATATCGTCTTGTAAGTCTCGTATCCACGCCTGTCTCTTACAATCAGAGTTTTCCTTATAATTTTCAATCAACATGTTATAAAACCGAGAGACCAGTTTTTTACCCCAACAGTTTTTTGCCACGTGTGTTTCTAAGATTGAGAACGGAGGTTGCTGTACAGAATTGTTTAGATGTGCTAGGATAAAGCTTCTAAGTTGTAGGTATTTGAAGAAGTGTTTTTGTGGAATATCAAACTTTGCCTTTAACTCATTGAATGACATTAAAGTATGATCCTCATATACATCCTGTAGTTTTTCTATGCCCTTGTTCATCCATGTTTTAAAACCCATATCATTTTTTGCGGGTGCGAAGAGATCATTACCCCAGATTGAGGAGAAGCAAGATAACCCTAGGGAGTCTCCCATCATTTTTTGAACTACATACCAAACAACAATAGTGTTTTTTACAAAAGGATTAGTAGTACTCTTCTTTAATGTTTTAAAGGATGCTGAGTATAGATAACTATTCAGTGACAAACCTTTTGTGGCTAGTTTTTCTAAATTTAACCAGGGCAGGAGAACACCCTCAGAAAACCAAAACATTGTGGCCCTCAATTGCGCAGCCCAATAGTACCACTCAAGATTTGGCAATTGTAGCCCTCCCCTATCGTAAGGCAAATATAACAGGGAAAGTCTGAGTCTTGGCTTCCTATTGTTCCAGATGAAATTAGAAAGAAGTTTTCTGGCCCTAGGAAAAAAGGAGGGAGGAGGGGAGAGAGGAACTGACTGAAAAATGTACAAAAATTTTGGTAGTATAGTCATCTTTATAATGTTTATCCTACCCAACAACGAGAGAGGTAGTGTTGTCCACCTAGTGATCTCTTCTGCCAACTCTGCTAACATGGGCTCATAGTTGGCAGCGCTAAGATTACTTATCTTTGGAGTTATTCTGATGCCCAGGTACTTAAATCCGTCACAGGCGTTCACAAATGGGTGGGATACTGTTGGTTTCTTCCTCTCTTTTGCAGTTAGAAACATAATAGATGACTTCTCTTTATTCACTTTAAACCCAGAGATAGCACCAAATTGACCAAGCAACTCTGAGAGATGGTATAGATTCTACAAGATGTGATAAAAATACAATGGTATCATCAGCGTACAGTGCTGTATTATGTACCGTTTCTCCAATCTTAATACCATGAATTGTGACTTGTGATCTGATCGCAATTGCTAACGGTTCCATGGCTAATACGAAAAGTAGGGGTGAAATTGGTGACCCTTGCCTTGTGCCTCGAAATAACTTGAAAGGCTGAGAGGTAAGGTTATTAGTAGATACCATTGCAAAAGAATCCACAAGTAAAATTTTGACCCATCTACAAAAGTAATCCCCAAAGCCAAAACGCTTGAGTACCTCAAGAAGATAGGGCCATTCGACTCTGTCGAATGCCTTTTCCGCGTCAAGTGAAAGTATTGCAGTGTCAGAGGATTCTTCACACTCGTGGATTATATTAAGGACTCTCCTCACGTTATGAAATCCCTGGCGATTTTGCACAAAACCATTCTGGTCCCCATGTATAATGGCTGGTAGGACTCTCTCAAGTCTCATAGCTAGAGCCTTAGCTATAATCTTTGCATCAGAATTTAAAAGTGATATGGGCCTGTACGAACCGCATTCAGTTGACGCTTTGCCTGGTTTTAGAAGAAGAGTAATCAGAGCACTACGTAAAGAGGCGGGTAAGCAACCTGTTTCAAAGGATTCCAAATAAACATCTAATAATGGGGCTATTAATTTTATTTTAAATATTTTATAGATATCTATCGGCAGCCCATCTGGACCCGAAGCCTTACCTCCTCTCATGTTTGTAATTGCATTAGAAATGTCATCAAGGTTTAATTCCCTATCCAGTTCATTTTTTGTATCATCAGAAATACAGGGAATGACCAATCCATCCAGGAGACTGTAATGATTTAGCTGGTTTGTAGGGCTGTCAGAATTATAAAGAGTTTTATAATATGAGACAAAGGTGTTATTTATCTCTGTGGGATTTGTAGATAATTCTCCTTGTTCATTCCTAATTGTATTAATGGCTCTGTCGGATTCCAGTTTCTTTATCTGCCAAGCTAGCAATTTACCCGGCTTTTCACCCTGATCATAAAAACTTTGTTTCAGTCTTGTTAAACCATCTTCAGCCTTAAGCATAGAAAGCTCCTCGTATTTAGCTTTAAGAGTTCGTAATTCTAGTTTTTTGTGTGTAGAATCATCTATGATAACCTCTCTTTCTAATTCTTTAATTTTAGAATCTAATTCATTCATTGTCTGTTTAAATTTGTTAAATTTGGAGCTGGTGAAACTTATCATTTGTCCTCTAATATATGCTTTAAAGGCTTCCCATCTAATGGCTGCTGTTGTTTGATCTGTGTTAATTGAAAAGTAGACGTCGATGTGTTCTCCTACAAATTTCATAAAATCTGCATCTTGAAGCCATTTAGGGTGTAAGCGCCAATTAGCCGAGTGTCTATTCGTTTGTCCCACGTTGTAAAATAATGAGGTTGGGGCGTGATCTGACAAAACAATGCTATCATATACACAATTAGTTATACTGGTTAGCAGAGATGAGGAAATTAAAAAATAATCTATTCGAGAGTGGGTTTTAAATACTGCTGAGTAGCACGAGAATTCTCTTTTGTTGGGGTTATGAGTTCTCCACGGATCACAGAGATTGAGGTCTTTCATGTATTGTAATATTTTTTTCCTTGTATGAGAATGGGATGTATCTATCCCTGACGAGCGATCAAGCTTCGGGTCTAAAACGCAATTTAAGTCACCTGCCAATATTATCTTACCCGTGAGGGTGGCCAACGACAGAAATAGATTTTCAAAAAATGATGGGTTGTCATCATTGGGGCCATATACATTAACCAAATTAATATTCTCTCCCAATAGAGTTCCTTGAACCACCAAAAATCTACCAGCTTTATCGTAAATGGTGTTGTTTACTTGAAAAGGCACCGAATTATGAATTAACACCATGACCCCTCTGGAGTGAGAAGGGAAACAAGACGCTAGCACTTTGCCTGGCCATCTCCTATGTACTTTCACCAAATCCTCCCTAAGTAAATGAGTCTCTTGGATAAACACAATTGATGACTTAAGATGTTTAAGCCTGGTAATAACCTGTTTAAGTTTAGTCAACTTTACCATCCCTCTAACGTTCCAAGAAGTAAATTTGAAATTATTATTTGAAGTCATCTAGTCTTAGTAATACCTCAAAATGTACAGCGTAGCATCATCTTTGGTTATTGGTAAACCCGTTAAGTATCTGTGTGTTGTATTGGAAGTGCACCAGCAAAACACAACATATTGTGAACAGCACAGAAAAACAAACATAAAACTTAAAATCTGCCATACAAGAACCCCCTTAGCTGTCAACCTGAACAAGACAGCTAATCGCTCATCCCCACTCTCCCCCTTACCTTGGAATGCGGTTGTGAGCACGCACTGATCCAGTGTAAACAAGGGAGCAGCTAAACTCAACCAAGCGGTCATTATAACAGACCAAAAGAAATCAAAACAAACAAGTCAAGTGTGACTTCTGGCAAAGATATAACCTACACAAACATGTGAATATAGAATGATCAACATAATCATTTTGCAGCTGAACTCTTAACAAAGAAAGCAGGCTTTCCCGTGAATATCCACTTCTCCAGTGAACGAATGAAAGTCCGCCTACAATGGGCACGAGGCAGTCTCTTTTAAAAGATTAAATGGAAGACCCCATCTGTGGCAACAGAGGAATGATACAAAAAATATAAAAACAGCAAATTCTTATCAGAAGAAGGGACAGAAAGAGAAAAAAAAAAAAAAGTGACCGCATAACCAATATTCTTGTGTTACTGTCCCATAAAGTCCACAATAACTATCACAATATGGCTCTTATAGGCGAGTAGTAAAGGATACAGCAGTCGGACTAGTTAGTCTGTGAGTCCTCAGTGTTCTGTAGTCCTTGGATGAATTTTTCAGCATCTGCTGGGGTTTCAAACTCCCGTGTTCGTCCATCAGACGTAACTCGTAGCTTTGCTGGGTACATTATTCCGTATCTTATGTTCATGGATCGAAGCTGTTGTTTTACCCGATCGAATCCCCTTCTTCGTCGGTGGAGGTCCACCGACAGATCTGGGAAGAACATGATCTCTTGACCGTCGCAGGTAACTTTGCCTTTGGCCCTGGCTGCTCGCATCACCCTGACTTTATCTTGGAAGTTTAAAAACTTCACGATAAGGACTCTTGGTGTAGCGGGTCGATTAGATTGTGACCGGCCGGGTAACCTGTGCGCTCGCTCGATGAGCGGTGGTCTTGGGAATGTCGCGGGTCCCAGCGCCTCTGGGAGCCATTTCTCAAGAAAAGCCACCGCGTCATTTCCTTCTGTCTTCTCTGGCACGTTAAGAAGTCGCAGGTTGGAACGACGAGAACAGTTTTCGAGCTCGTCTATTTTATTCGTGAGGAGAGTCATTTGTTTAGCTAGCGCATCCGTTTTGCCTTTCTCTGAATTAACGGTGTCCTCCACGTCGCTAATGCGCGCTTCTGCTGCATCCATGCGCACCGAAAAGTCTTTCACGTCTCTTTTGACGTCTAGGATAGCTTTCAGGACCACATCAATCTTAGTGGAAAAGTCATTTCTGATCCCGTCGAGTACCTGAATAATGTCCGAGTTGTGGGTCACTTCAGCGTTCACGTCCACATGAGGCCCGGGGCTAGCTTCAACTGTTGAGTTAGCTGCTAGGCTGTTAGCATCCGAGAAATCGTCTTCCTCGCCCGGAGAAGAGTGAGTTTTAGATTTGTTTTGTGCCTTCTTTGCGGGCATATTATCAACGGTGTATACTGATATGTCGCCGCAAATGATAGTTACCACTGTTTATGCAGTTAAAGGAAAATTTACAGGATTTCCAGAAAAAATCGCCAGGAGCTCACAAAAAGACGTGTGCTCAGTTCAGCGCCATAACCACGCCCCCGTAGTGAGTGCTTTTTGCTCCAGATCCTCCATGAAAAAGCCGCACATGATGGCTGATAGTGGGTCTCCCATGGCAAAACCTTCCTTCCCTCTGTAAATTGTATTCCTGAACTGAAAGTATGTGGATGTGGCGATGAATTGAAGGAGCTGAGTGATGTCTTGTACAGTGAGGTTTGTGCGTTTCTTGAGCGTCCTGTCTGTTTTTAATTTGTCTTGTACTATCTGTATGGTGGCTTCCGTGGGTGTTCTGGTGAAAAGAGATATGACATCATGTGAAATGAAAACTTCGTCTTGCTGCATTTTGATGTTTTTTAGTTCTTCTGCCAGATGTTTTGAGTTTTTGCAGTGTTGGTCTGTGAGTCCTAGTAATGGTTTAATTATTTCGGTGAGTGCTTTTGATAAGTTGTATGTGGCTGAACCAATGCTATCTACTATGGGGCGTAATGGTGTTCCTGGTTTATGTATTTTTGGTGTGCCGTAAATCCTGGGGATGACATTGGCTGTGGGTACTAAATGATTGTAATCCTGCTTATCTATTTTATTTTCATCAAGTAGTGGTTTTAGTAGTGCTTTAAGTTTCTTTTTCTTGTCTTCTGTTGGGTCTTTTTTTAATATTTCAAATGCGTTGTCGCTGAGTAATTCATTCATTTTTCGTTCATATTCATCAGTGTCCATAATAACTGTTTTTCTGCCTTTATCTGCTGGGAGGATTGTGATATCTTTATTTTTAGCTAATGTTCTCATGGCTTTGGCTTCCTGTTTTGTGATGTTGCTAGGTGGTGGTTTGGCCGTTTTCAATATACCAGCTATTGCGTTTCTTAGTGCTGCTTTTTGTCCCTGATCCTGTATTTTCTCACATGCTAATTCAGTTGCCAGAATGAATTCATCGTGTGGTATATTGTTCGGTGTGACAGCGTAGTTGAGTCCTTTTGCTAATATACTGCGTTCTGCTTGTGAGAGTTTGTACCTTGATATGTTATGAATCCATTTGTCGTTGATGTGTGCGTGCTCCGGTTCTGCCTTCTTTTTCTGTGCGATGAGTTTGTCCAGTTTTCGTATTTGTCGGGTTTTTGTCTCTGTGAATTCCTGTTCGTGTACGTCTGCCAAGTGTCCGTGTATTGCCATTTCCATTTCCTTGTTTTGGGGAAACCGGCGTTTGAAAGTTTCCGTCTCCCTGTGTAGTTCGCTGTTGATATTATTTAGTTTATCCGTTATGCACCGTATCCGTTCTTTTACCAGAGTCATCCGCACTTTCCTGATCATCTTTTCCGCGTTTCTGGTTGGAATCGGGTTCTTGATGTTCAGGCTGGCCGGTATGACTTCCTCATCCCGGCAGCGCAGATTGAATCTCAGGTGATTCCTGTAGCGTGCCCGTTTCCGTGTCAATCGCTCTAGGCGGCGAAACTCCTTGATGCTTTCGTCTCCGTAACTAATTCTTAATCTTTCGATTACGTTCATTATGTCTTATATTAAATATAGTTAGTTTTTGTTTTTTTCTTTTTTATCAGACATCTAATTTTTGGGTTTGTTTACCTGACATGTTTCGACGTACAACTTCCGTCTTCCTCAGAGTGTCACCGGATGTTATTGGTGACGCATCTTTTATCAGCTGCTGTTTCTGAAGGCGTGGCCTTCCTGTCTGGTTTGACAGGTCGGTCACGCCTTCTACTGTCTGTTCGTCCCCTGCAAGATGTCACTCCAGGTATGGGAGAGCATGTATGCTCCCTCATCCCGGTTGATAACACTCCGTCAGGTCCTGGTTCATCCCAAAGACAGAATACATCCGGACAACAGATGCAACACCATATATGAGATTCCATGTCAATTATGCAATAAAACTTATATTGGGGAGACAGGAAGGAGCTTCAACACAAGAAAAAATGAACATAAGAAAGAGTGCGAAAAGGAGACAGCTACAAGACAAACCCGAACAATAAAAGAAAAGGCACAACAGGAAAATTATAAGTCAGCTATAACAGATCATTGCAAAAGGGAAAATCACATTATGGACTGGGGGAATGCCAGAGTCATCCGCACAGAAGATAACAAACATCAGCGCTGGATCAGGGAGGCCATGGAGATCCGTAAGCGAAGCCCGAGGACCATCAACCGGGATGAGGGAGCATACCTGGAGTGACATCTTGCAGGGGATGAACAGACAGTAGAAGGCGTGACCGACCTGTCAAACCAGACAGGAAGGCCACGCCTTCAGAAACAGCAGCTGATAAAAGATGCGTCACCAATAACATCCGGTGACACTCTGAGGAAGACGGAAGTTGTACGTCGAAACATGTCAGGTAAACAAACCCAAAAATTAGATGTCTGATAAAAAAGAAAAAAACAAAAACTATCAAGCTCACCTGTACAACAGAGGGGCATGGCTAAGGGAATTTGCACCAGGAGATCAAGTCCTCATTTTACTGCCCTCCTCAAGTTCAAAATTGCTTGCCAAGTGGCAAGGGCCCATTGAAGTTACACAGCAAATTGGGGACATTGACTATGAGGTCAAACAGCCAGACAGGGGTGAAACATCAAATTTACCCTCTCAATCTCCTGAAACCATGGAGAGAGGAGGTTCCTGTGGCTCTGGCAACATTAGTTCCAGAGAGGGTGGATCTGGGACCAAAGGTAAACCTAAAAAGCGTGGCCCAATTCACCCTGGTCCCCTGTGGAGACCATTTCTCACTGTCCCAGACAGCACAGGTGATTAGGTTGCAGGAGAAGTTCTCTGATGTATTCTCACCCTTCCCTGGTTGCACTAACCTCATAAAGCACCATCTGTATCAGCTCCCCAAACAAGAAAAATGTGGTTTGGGACAAACTCCAGACTATGCTTAAGATGGGAGTAATTGAGGAGTCGGACAGTGACTGGAGCAGCCTGGTGGTCTTGATTCCCAAGACCAACAGGTCGGTCCAGTTTTGTGTGGACTATAGAAAAGTCAAACACGGTGTCTAAATTTGACACATACCTGATGCCTCGTATTGATAAACTGCTTGATCGGTTAAGCACAGCTCACTTTTACTCGACACTGGATTTGACAAAGGGATATATTGGTAGATCCCCTTGACTCCATTATCTCATGAGAAAACAGCCTTTTCCACTCTGTTTGGCATACACCAATTTATCACTATTTCTTTTGGGTTGTTTGGGGCTCCAGTGATGTTTCAGCATCTCATGGACTGAATTCTCCATCCCTACAATGCATATGCAGCAGGTGACCTAGATGACACTCATCTCATCTCATTATCTCTAGCCGCTTTATCCTTCTACAGGGTCGCAGGCAAGCTGGAGCCTATCCCAGCTGACTACGGGCGAAAGGCGGGGTACACCCTGGACAAGTCACCAGGTCATCACAGGGCTGACACATAGACACAGACAACCATTCACACTCACATTCACACCTACGGTCAATTTAGAGTCACCAGTTAACCTAACCTGCATGTCTTTGGACTGTGGGGGAAACCGGAGCACCCGGAGGAAACCCACGCGGACACGGGGAGAACATGCAAACTCCACACAGAAAGGCCCTCGCCGGCCCCGGGGCTGTGAGGCGACAGCGCTAACCACTACACCACCGTGCCACCCTAGATGACACTCATTTATAGTAATGATTGGGAATGGCATTTCCAGCATCTAAGGGCTGTCCTGAGGTCGCTGAGGTGTGCTGGGCTCACAGCAAACCTGAAAAAGTGTGCAATTGGATGGGTGGAAGTATGGTATCTGGGCTTTCACTTGGGTCATGGGCAGGTCTGTCCCCAAATTGATAAGACTGCAGCAATTGCAGCCTGCCCGAGAACTCAGACCAAAAAGGGGGTGAGACAGTTCCTCAGGCTGGCTGGTTATTATAGGTGGTTCACATGTAACTTTTTGGTTGTCACCAGCCCACTGACTGACCTCACTAAAAAGAGGGCCCCAGATCCAGTCCAGTAGACGAAGCTGTGTGAACGGACTTTTACTCAGGTAAAGGTGATTTTGTGTGGGGGCCCACTATTGCATTCTCTTGACTTTTCTCTCCCCCTTTTGTTTTACAGACCAGCATGTTGGACAGAACTACGAGTTGGCCTAGTGGTTAGCATGTCCACCTCTCGATCGGGAGATCGGGAGCTCTACTCACAGTCAGGTCATACCAAAGACCATCATAAAAATGGTACCTACTGCTGTCTGGCAAGGCACACTGCAATACAGATGCGAGTGGGCAGTCAAACTCTCACGGTTACCAGAGGACTAGCCCCCCACTGTAACCCTAGCTATGTAATAGGTGAGAAGCCAAGGGCTACAGAAACGGAGATCGGCGCTGCCACATGGCATGGGAAGGACTTTGATTTGATTGTGTTGGACAGAGGGCTGGGGACCATTTTCTCCCAGGTGGTGGAGGGGGAGGAGTGTCCAGTGCTACACGTCAGCCACAAGCTCTGCATGTGGGAGTTAGAGTACATCACAATAGAAAAGGAGTGTCTGGCCATCAAGTGGGTGGTCCTCACTCTCCGGTACTACCTGCTAGGATGTCCATTCACCATCTGTTCTGACCATGCCCCATTCCAGTGGCTCCACTGCATGAAAGACGCCAACGCGTGGATCACCCATTGGTATCTGGCCCTTCAGCCCCTTAAATTTGAGGTGGTCCACAGGCCAAGGGCACAATTGGTGGTGGCGGATTTCCTCTCCTGCCAGTAGGGGGAGTCAGCTGCAGCCCGGATGGCTCCCTGGCCTGATTCGAGCAGTGGGGGTATGTAGCAGCGGGGGCATGGTCGAGCTTCAGTTGTGAATGGTGATGAGACAGGTTGAACCAATACATAACATGTGATGAGATACACTTGTGTCTAACTACTGCCTGTCTATTAACCTGTGTCTCATTGTGTCTTTCAGACAGTCAGGAATGAGAGAGAACTGTGACACCCTGTCGCATGTAGTGTGTTTGTGTCATTATAAATCACTGAAAAGTGTCAAAATAAAAAGAACACACCTGTTCTGAAGCCTGCTTCCAGTTCCTCTCTTCCCCAAAAGTCAGAGAAGTGTTCCAAAGTACAATTAATTTGGTCAATAAAACTACTGAAAATATTTTCTTTGTGCTTTTTGTCAGTTAAATAAAGATTTGCATGAATTAATATATCACATTTTTGTTTTTATTGCATTTTGGAAAATATCCCAACTTTTCTGGAAATGGGGTTGTATAATGCTTGTAAGCATAGAACATGATTCTTTCAAAAAGGTGTGCCTATATAAAATATTTTATTTTTGTCTCACAGCTACAATGTCTGAGCGGATTATTGACTGTCTGAAGTTTAGCTTGGTCTTCTTCCGGTCACTTATTGATGATATAACAGAGGGTTTGAACTCATTCTGTAAGGATAATTTGGACATCTCAAAGGTGCTGCGTTTGGAAAGGGCACTGCTGAGCCAACAACAGAACAAGGTACATGATTATTACAGTCTTGACAATATCCATCCATCCATCCATCCATCCATCCATCCATATTCTATACCATTTACACTTCAGGGTCACAGGGGAGCTGGAACTAATCCCATCTGACTTCGGGTGAGGGGTTGGGAACACATCAGCAAATCACAGATAACACAATATGTTAAGCTAAAAAAAATTGTGCCTTTAGTCATTAATTTTTTGCTTGAAGAGGACATGGACAGCTTTTTCACACTCTGTAAAATAATTTAAAAGCACTATCCTCTTTATTTATTTCTCCTCTGTCTGTCTTTAGGGTAAAGATGTGTCCCATGAAAGTATTCATGAATTTTACCAGAACCGTCTGTCAAGACAGAACACACAGACATTGTTGGATGAGGAGATAATTACACTTGCCAGCTCACCACCACCACTGCCTATCACTCCTCATGGCTATGCCCAACTAAGGAGTGTCAACTCCAAACTGTCCTGGAACAGCAGTCTATCCAGGTGGCTATGTCCTGGAAAAAAAATGAATTGCATTATCTATTAGAGATATGAATGTGAATCCATTATTCAGATTATGCTAATAAACAAAGACAACCACAGATATGAATAGAATGTGCATGCATGGGGCCTAGCATCCTGCAGGACAAAAAAAGTTGCACCAGTGTGAGATGTTTTACTTTCATGCAGACCTAATGACTTTTAAAAGAAGCCCAAATAGTATGGCACTGGACAATGGAGATGCAGTCTCTCCTCCTCCTTCTTCTTCTTCTTCTTCTTCTCAGTCTTTGCATTGGAAATAAGTTAACAGTGGTCTGCACATATACCTGATTTATTCTGATTTTTAAATTACTAAAAGAAAGAAAATTCCCAGAAAATCATACATCATTATAATTATTATAAACATCATTATAAAGAAATGGCAATTCAAGGACCCCATTTTGACAGACAGCAGCGCTGTGTCCCAGCTATGTCATAGATAAAACTCTTGATCTTTCTGGAATGTAACAAAGCCCAAAAGTAAAGTAATAAAATTGGATAAAATATTATTTGATGGCTGGTAATTAGAAACAACAGTTCCCAGAATTGAGAAATATATAATTGTTTTGAAACATGGTTCTCACTTACCCTATCACATTATATCCTCCTGGGAACCAAGAAAAAAATGTGTCTCTCAATTTCTCTTTTATGATTTCCTTACTAAGAATTTCCCAGCAACCCTCCTAGTCACATGATATATCATTGGAAAGCCCAGGATGTACTCTTTACAAGACACCAGGATTCAAGTGAATAGCTTGAAAGAGTAAGAGGGTGTGCATGTAAAACAAATGTCAACTACAGAGGACACAAGTCTATGGGTTGGTTCTCAGGAGGATATAGAAGATAGAAAGCTGGCCAAAATGTCTGGAGAGAATCCTGGACAAAAGAATAAGAGATATAGTGGAATGCCAAATTGGAGGAGAAGAAAAGTTTGGTTTTTTGTCCCATTTGTTTAACAAAGAACTAGAGACCAGAGGTTTAAGATTTGACACATGGAAAGTGGGGTGAATACATCACATGGTGAGTGGTAATGCCAGTCTGATGGAACATGGATTGATTACCTTGCTGATGATGAAGGGTCCTAGGTATCTGGGTGCCAGCTTGCGGGAGACGGTTGTGAGTGGCAGATGGCACATGGAGAGCATGACTTGCTGCCCCACCCGGTAAGTGGGTGCCTTAGAGCGGAGTTTGTCGGCCTGCCTCTTGGATGCTAGGGTGGAGTGAATGAGTCTTCTCCAAGCCAATGCCCATGTCCTCCTGCAGCGGCGTATGAAGGTCTGGGCTGAGGGTACGGTGACCTCCTCCTCTTGGTTGGGTAAGAGTGGTGGTTGGTAACCTAGGGAGCACTGAAAGGGCGAGAGGCCTGTGGCAAATGGAGGGAGAGTGTTGTGAGCATACTCGACCCAAGGTAAGTACTTACTCCAAGAAGCGGCATCCCTGGACATCATGCACCTGAGTACCACCTCCAAAGCTTGATTTGCCCTTTCCGCCTGGTCGTTGGTTTGAGGATGGAACCCTGAGGAGAGGCTACAGGAGGCCCCGATGAGTTTGCAGAAGGCCCTCCAGAATTGCGCAGTGAACTGAGGACCCCGGTCGGAAACGATGTCAGTGGGGAGTCCGTGTAGGCAGAAAACGTGAAGTATGAGTAATTCAGCAGTTTCTTTAGCTGTGGGAAGCTTGGGCAGAGGGACAAAATAGACTGTCTTGAAGAACTGGTCAATAACTGAGGATGCATGTGTTGCCACCTGAGTTGGGGAGTCCTGTGACGAAGTCCAGGGCGATGTGAGACCAGGGTCAATGAGGAATCGGGAGGGGTCTTAGCAGGCTGTCAGGGGGTCGATTGGCTGTCTTGTTCTGGGCACATGTGTCACAGACTGCCATGAACTCCTGGACGTCTTCCTTGATGGATGGCCACCAGAAGCGCTGTTGGATGAGTGCCATGGTTTGAGCAGCTCCCGGATGACAAGCCAACTTGGAGCCATGACCCCACTGCAGCACCTGGGTTCACACAGAACAGGGAACAAGCAGATGGTTAGGTGGTATGTTGCTTGAGTTACCTTCTCCAGGGTCCTGCTCCAGGGCCTTCTGCACCAATGTCTCTACCTCAAGTAGGGTGGCCCCCCACCAGACAGCATGGAGGGAGGATGGTTTCAGGCATACTAGACTCCTCCTGGCAGGCAGAGAATATCCTGGACAGGGCATCGGGTTTTCCGTTCTTGGAGCCTGGGCAGTAGGAGAGCATGAATTGGAAATGGGAGAAGAAGAGAGACCATCGGGCTTGCTGTGAGTTAAAGCGTTTGGCGAATTTGAGGTATTCCAGATTCTTGTGGTTGGTCCAGATGAGGAAGGGGAGATCCGACCCCTCGAGCCAGTGCCTCCACTCCTCTAAGGCTAGCTTGATGGCTAACAGCTCTCTGTAGCTGATGTCATAATTTCGTTCAGCAGGGGACAGCCGGCGAGAGAAAAAGGAGCAGGGGTGGATCTTATAGTTGGCCCTCTGGGAGAGGATGGCTCTGACCCCAGACTCGGAAGCGTCAACCTCCACAATAAACTGTTTTGTGGGATCGGGTATGGTGAGAATGGGTGCTGTGGTGAACTTGTGCTTGAGCATGGAGAAGGCTCTCTCTGCTTCCTCCCCCCACTTGAATGAGGTCTTAGTCGAGGTTAAAGCTGTGAGAGGTCTGGCCACTGTGCTGAAGTTGCGGATAAAGCGCCTGTAGAAATTGGCAAATCCCAAGAAACGCTGGAGCTCTTGTCACAAGGATGGGGTAGGCCAGTCAGCGACTGCCTCAAGCTTGAGGGTGTCCATCTGGATCCTAGCCGGGGAGATGATGAACCCCAGAAATGAGACAGAGCTTTGGTGAAATTCGCTTTTCTCCGCCTTGACATGTTGCTTATTTTCTAGCAGGCACTGGAGGACCTGCCGGACGTGGCCCCGATGTTCCTCCAGGGAGCGAGAGAAGATCAGGATGTCATCCAGGTACACAAAAATGAAGATGTTGAGAAAGTCCCTCAGGACATCACTAACGAGTGCCTGGAAGACTGCGGGCGCGTTAGTCAGGCCAAAAGGGACCATAAGGTACTCATAGTGGCCAGTGATGGTGTTGAAGGCCATCTTCCACTCATCCCCCTCCCTGATCCTGATGAGATGGTAGGCATTGCGTAAGTCCAACTTGGTGAATATCTTGGCTCCCTGGAGTAGTTCAAAGGCCGTAGTCATGAGTGGTAGTGAGTAGCGGTTCTTGACTTTGATGGCATTGAGACCTCAATAATCAATGCATGGGCAGACTGACTTGTCCTTCTTATCCACAAAGAAGAATCCTGCCCCTGCTGGGGAGGAAGAAGGGTGGATGATCCCAGCTGCCAGAGACTCGGAGATGTACTTCTCCATAGGTTGCCTTTCGACAGGAGACAGAGAGTAGAGTTGTCCTTTGGGTGGCGCTGTCCTGGGCAGGAGGTCGATTCCACAGTCATAGGGTCTGTGAGGAGGAAGGGACACTGCTTGGGTCTTGCTGAAAACAAGTCTTAAGTCCAAGTATTCCTGAGGCACATGAGAGAGGTTGGGAAACTCGCTGGCTGGAGGCTGCAGTGGTCTGGCAGGAGGCAGAGCGGAGTTCAGGCAGGAAGGGCTCCAGCCTAGGATGGTGTTATTGGCCCAGTTTAGGTGAGGGTTGTGCAGCGTTAACCAAGGTAATCCTAGGATGATGGGTACGTGGAGGTTGTTCATGACATGGAGCTGGATGGTTTCTTAGTGGTTACCAGAAATCCTCAGGGTGAGCAGGGCAGTAAGGTGGGTGATTGTGGTCAAGCTGGTGCCTTTGAGTGTCAGGACTGTGAGAGGGACGTCGAGGGCGAGTAGCGGAATTCCCAGATGCTTGGCAGTGGCGGAGCAGATTAGGTTCCTGTCTGCCCCTGAGTTGACGAGGGCCTGGAGGTGGTGATGTTGGTTGTCATGGATAATGATGACAGGGAGTAATGGTTGATCAGCAGGGGGCTGATTCCGAGTGTTGCCCAACAGGGCCCTCAATTCACTGGTGGGGCTCATCCTTTTAGCAGGCAGGCTCGGCAGGTGTGTCCTTGCTGACCACAGTAGAAACAGGACCCTGTGCTCTGCCGGTGTTGTCATTCCTCCACTGACACCCATACCCGGTCTACCTGCATAGGTTCGATGGACAAGGCGGGAGGTGGAGAGGAGGTGAAGCTGGGGTGGGTCTTCTCTCTCCTCCATTGCTGGATCCAGGCGTCAATGCGGTTGGCGAGGTCCATGAGACTGGAGAGGTCCGACGGCAGTTCCCATGATACCAGCTCATCCTTAATGACGTCAGACAAGCCATGAAGGAACGTGTCGACCTGGGCATTCTCGCTCCAACCGCATGATGCCGCCAATGTCCGGAACTTGATGGC
The DNA here is from genome assembly GCF_027579695.1 of Neoarius graeffei. NCBI lineage: Eukaryota > Metazoa > Chordata > Actinopteri > Siluriformes > Ariidae > Neoarius > Neoarius graeffei. Next base: position 31,027,839 of record NC_083578.1, read on the forward strand.
ATAGTCCGAGGCAGACTGGGACCCCTGCCACAGCTCCATAAGTTCCCTAGCCGCCTCCCGGCCGGACAGACAACAGTCGAAAGTTCGCCTCATCTCTTTGGAGAAATCTCTGAAACAGGAGCAGAAGGGAGTGTCGGCATCCCAGACCGCTGTTCCCCACTCCCTGGCCTTGCCAGTGAGGAGCGTGATGATATATGCCACCCAGGAGTGTTATGTGGGGAAGGTCAGAGGTTGCAGCTCCATGATCAAGGAGCAATGAGACAAGAATGATCTACAGGCACCTGGCTCTCCATCGTAGGGCTGAGACGCTGGGAGTCTCGGCTCACGGGAAAAGGCAGTGGCAGGAGCTGAAGTTGGAGACTGCTGGGCAGAGGTAGGCACGGCTTGACAGTGCTGCATTTGTGTGGTAAGGAGGTTGAGTGAGTTGGACAGGGTGGCAAGGTTCTGTGTAATCTGTTGGTGGTCTTGCTGATGGGTCCCGAGGAGAGTCCCTTGCTGCTGGATGGCTGTTCTCAGACGGGTGAGTTCTGCTGGATCCATGTTGGCCAGAACGTACTGTTAGGGGTCGTGGAGGTGTGGTGAGATAAGGATCCACAAGCAGAACACAGACAGTAATCAAATAAATAGAGAGATTTAATACAGGCAAAAGGGCATGGCACAAGGGTAAAACAAATGGGACAAAAACAAATGGCAAAAATAATCCAGATAACAAGAGGCAGAAAACTAGACAAAAACACGAAACAGGCAAAGGACCAAAATTGCTAGGGCAAAAAAACATGAACTAGAATAAACCCTTAGTGCAAAAACCATGAACTAGAAATAAACCCTTAGTGCAAAAACCATGAAATAGAAAAATGAGCTTCAGCAAACAACCATGAAACATAACAGAGGCACAGAAATGGCTAGAAGCAAAGTGAGATGTTCTGGCAAAGTTCCTGTCTGAGAACGGCATTTTTATAACAGCAGAGAAAACCAGGAAGCGAATGCAGGCATGAAGGAATTCCCATTCCGGATTCGGATTGGTGCTGGCATGAGAGATTCGTAATCTCTGGAGTGGATGTCCGGAGCGGAGCATGACAAGAGGTGCAGTTGATGCTCTGTTTGTGGCCAGGTAAATAATAAAAGATAGCTTCTGGGCTTTCTTGGACCTGGATAAAGCCTATGACAAGATCAACAGAGAGATGATAGCTCCAGTCCTCAGACACTACAGTGTCCAAGAAGAGCTGATTCAGATGGTTTTGGCTCTCTACACAACCCCAGATACCAAAATAAGAACCTGTTTTGGCTTGACAAATCCTTTCGAAGGGAAGGTGGGTCTACATCAAGAATCAGCACTAAGTCCTCTCTTATTTATCATAATTATGGATTACATCAGCCATAGCATCCCAACTGAGAAAGTGGCTAAAATCATATACATAGATGACATTGTTCTGAGAGCTAACAGCGAAGATGAACTCCAGGAAATGGTCTCCATCTGGTATGACAAACTGATAGCACATGGGATGAAGATGAGCAAAGCCAAAATGAAAGTAATGAAAGTATCAAACAACCCTCAACCCCAGCCCCAGTGCACCATCAAGGTAGAACAGCACCAACTTGCTGAGACTACTGCCTTTAAGTATCTCAGTGGTTGGATCCAGAACAATGGAGAGTTGAAACATGAAATCCAAGCACGGATTCAAAACACAGGAAATGCATGGGGGAGAGTTGGGGGAGTGGTTTATGACAAAAAGGATACCCATGAGACTGAAAAGTAGAGTATACAAAACAATAGTGCGATCAACCCTCCTCTATAGAACAGAAGTATGGTTGGTGAAGAAGAACCAACTCGACATTCTAGAGGTGGTGGAGATGGAGGTGCCTTAGAGCTAAAGAGGGGATTACTAGGAAAGATAAACTAGGAAATGAGACCATCAGAGAAAGAACAAAAGTTAGACGGTTGAGAGAGAAGATACAAGAGAGCAGACTTAGGTGTTATGGACACATAAAGAGGAAAGATCCATCAGAAATAATTAGATGGGTAGCAGAAAGAACGAAGATGGGGAAGAGACCCAGAGGATGCCCAAAGAAAAGATGGGGGGATTTCATCAAAGAGGATGCTCAGCAGATTGACCTGACCCGGATGAGTGATAGACAAAAATGAAGACTGGCTAAACGGAAACCCAACTCCACTTGAGGGGATTATATGGGATGATGAAGAAGAAAGCTGGCCAGAAAGCATCTGACTCAAGACCCCACTTCTGGTCCAGACCATGGCCAGAAAAAATAATTCTTATGACATTTTATATTGCATAGCTTTTATTGAGGATTTTTAAAAAATCACACATATTGCATGCATGGATGAATAAAATAATAGTAATGTCATTAATTGATATTAATAGTTATAGCTCATAATATAGCCAATAATAACTTGTTCATAAATCTTTTCTATGCTTGTTTGTTTGTTTTAATATTGTTTTTTAGCTGTCAGACCGATGAGACCATGTTAATGTCACGTCAGCCAACTCTCCATGATGACATTGATGATGCCCCCTGTTTAGTTTCACCCAAAACTGAGCAATTGTATTCTGAACTATCCACTGAACAGCGACGCCAGAAACTTCACAAATCAGCCAACGTAGACATGATCTCATATGATCAAGGGAGCCTTCTGCTGGAGTAGGACTTACTATTGATGTTATCATAAATATTTTGAGTTTCTGTTTAATTCACTTTATAATAGATTGTATCTCTTATCAGTCTTATTAGTCATTATTTGTCATTCTTCTATCTGAAGCCATGAAGAACCATCTACTATAAGGGGAGAGGATAAAGAAGTAGAAGACAAAATGAATAGTGAATTGGAGGATGGAGAAGAAGATGAGAAAGGAAAATGGGAGGAAAGGCAAGAAAATGAGCAGTTTCAAAAGAAATACGAATCGCTTAAGTCATCATCACTGGACTCAGTGGTCATGGAGGTGAGGAGTGAGAGTATTTCAGAACTTCAACCACTTACTCAGGAGACCAGAGCCCTCACTGCCAGTGAACTCCTGCTTAACAAGTGAGATACACATTTTTTTGTTTTACACACACACACACACACACACACACACACACACACACACACACACACACACACACACTATCTATCTATCTATCTATCTATCTATCTATCTATCTATCTATCTATCTATCTATCTATCTTGCCAAAAGTATTTGCTCACCCATCCAAATTATCGGAATCAGGTGTTCCAATCACTTCCATGGCCACAGGTGTATAAAATCAAGCACCTATGGTAGGCATGCAGACTGTTTTTACAGTTTGGAGCTGGCCCCTTCCTCTTCCAACATGACTGTGCACCAGTGCACAAAGCAAGGTCCATAAAGACATGGATGACAGAGTCTGGTGTGGATGAACTTGACTGGCCTGCACAGAGTCCTGACCTCAACCCGATAGAACACCTTTGGGATGAATTAGAGCGGAGACTGAGAGCCAGGCCTTCTCGTCCAACATCAGTGTGTGACCTCACAAATGCGCTTCTGGAAGAATGGTCAAAAATTCCCATAAACACACTCCTAAACCTTGTGGACAGCCTTCCCAGAAGAGTTGAAGCTGTTCTAGCTGCAAAGGGTGGACCGACGTCATATTGAACCCTATGGATTAGGAATGGGATGTCACTTAAGCTCATATGTGAGTCAAGGCAGGTGAGCAAATACTTTTGGCAATATAGTCTATCTATCTCTCTCTCTCTCTCTCTCTCTCTCTCTCTCTATATATATATATATATATATATATATATATATATATATATATATATATATATATAAAGATGTGATATTTAATTCTGCAAGCAATCAAGAATTCATATAGATTCCACCTAATAAAGGAAAAAAAACTGTCAGACTAAAATGATGGCACAAACATATTGTCACAACAGATATTTTCAGATCTGGCAAACTATGTCTTAGTTGTGTTTTTACAGTGTATCAAAAAGCCATTCATGAAAACATACCCAAACCCTAAAAGTATGTTCCAGATCCCAGAAATTGATGAGTCGGATAAATTCTACCACTCATTACCACGGCTCCTGCAGCTCATCTTTGCCTTCTATAACACCATGGTCTCCCAGTCAGAGATGCTCTGCTACTTCGTCATTATTCTAAACCATATGGTGTCTGCCTCGCTGCTCACACTCTTCCTTCCCATCCTCATGTTCCTCTGGGCTATGCTATCTGTTCCACGGCCCACTAAGCGATTCTGGATGACTGCCATCATCTACACTGAGGTCAGTTAGGGGGAGGGTTTATATATATATATATATATATATATATATATATATATATATATATATATAATGATTTTTCTTTATTTTTATGAATTAAAAGACAATTCATGTCTTAAAATAATGATGGACTGTCATTTCTTTTTACTTAGTTGAGTGGTTCTTTACATAATATGGACATACATTAATAACAGACATGAGTGTTTTACTGGGAAATACACCACTCATATTTTTCATATGAACTACATCTGGGACATTGAGAACTACAACCTTAACATATTTCTCAATATCTTCACTCTTGAGGATATTGATATATTGTTTTGATAAATTTGGGTACTTTTTGTTTGTGATAGTGTATATATAATAAAAAGAAAATCACACGTTGGCTTGAAGATATGAAGTTTTTCTTCTCGTGTTGAAAAACTTGTATTTTTCATCCAAAATACATTGTGGATCTGAGTGATATATTTCCCAATATTTCACTCTGATGACATCACTCCCAATGTTTTCCCACTGACTTGACACGCGTTGTCAAAATGGCAAAGTGGTTCAATATGAAAATTCTTTTGATTAACTTGTGGGTTTTTTTTTTTTTTTTTTGGGGGGGGGTTGTGGAGGTGTCCATATAATATAAAGAACATTACATGGTGGCGCGAAGATATGAAGTTTTTCTTTTTGTGTTGAAAAATATTTCCCCTTGTTCGCTTCACTCACTCATGAAATATACGTTCACCACTCGAAGATAAACTTCATATGTTCCTGTGACAGTATAACATCCTCGATATACAGGGGACTGCAAAAGTAGGTATACAGTAAGGATTATTCCAGTATTATAATAGTGGTGCCAGATTTCATTTAATACTAACATTTTGTGTGAACATTTTGTTTTTCATTACTGTATACCTACTTTTGCAGTCCCCTGTATATCAAGGATGTTATACTGTCGCAGGAACATATGAAGTTTATCTTCGAGTGGTGAACGTATATTTCATGAGTGAGTGAAGCGAACAAGGGAAATATTTTTCAACACAAAAAGAAAAACTTCATATCTTCGCGCCACCATGTAATGTTCTTTATATTATATGGACACCTCCACAACCCCCCCCCCCCCCCCCCCCCCCCCCAAAAAAAAAAAACAAACCACATGTTAATCAAAAGAATCTACCCTGTATGTTTCATATGTTATTTCATAGTTTTGATGTCTTCAGTGTTGTTCCACAATGTAGAAAATAGTCAAAATACAGGAAAAAAAACCTATGAAAAGCACACACACAAATATTGCCTTTTTCAAAACTTTTTTATAATTCGCCTTCATATGTCACAAATCAGTGCAGTCATTTGTGCTTGATGCAGCTTGGGTTCACTTTGACCTGAGAAAGATAGCCTTGATAAACATTAGTCCATGCAAACCTGGATCTCATTTATAAATATTTCATTTATTAAAAAACAATGTGTAGTTTATTGTAATTATGAAATTATGAAAGAGATTAGTGTGTGAATGAAACTGTTTTACTTAATGTTATTTTGTGTAATGATTAATTTTTTCTCCTGCAATAGTTTTTGTTTTTGTGAATATGCACTCTTTTTAACAAGTGATATTATTGTCTTTTCTGAGCCTTTAATATAATGCCGAAGAAGGGTATTTATTTGTTGTCAGATCACCAGTGCAGAATTTCAGTCTTACTGACATTCTGCTTTAAAAGGATACAATGATTACCATAGGAGTGTCCTGTATAGGGCACCGTAGCTGTGCAGAATGGGTGCTGTTAATGTTTCTGGTTTAAAATGAACTTGAAATGTGGACCAGCAATCAATCAATAAACTCAGAAAGGAAGGGATGCAAAAAGATCCACTACCATCTAATTATTTTCTCCTCCATGAATTAACAAATCCTGCCTTCTGTGCTAAGATTGGCTCATAGATTTTATGTGAAAACACTCAGCACAATGTAATGGTAGCTCGGGGATGAAGGCATTTGATGACTCATCAGAAGTTTGAGAGTTCAAATCTCTGACAAGTTGGTCCTGCTGGGCCCTTAAGCAAGGCCCTTGGTCGTATATATGAGATAAATGTAAAATTTAATATCCTTTGACTTTTATAAGTCATTCTGTGTAAGGATCTCTGCCAAATTCCATAAATGTACAGTATTGTGCAAAACTCTTCGGCGCCCTATTTTTTTTCATACAAACTTTGTTATAGATTTCTATTTCATGACATCTACATTATCGAATCAGTACAAAATAATTTTAGAGTTCCAAACCTTTGTTTTTCAGCACAAAATTAAATGTTAAAGTTTGTATCTGAGCAGCATATTACAGAAGAGACCACTTTTCAGATTAAAAAAGAAAATTGCTGGGGGACTGCTGCCCTGATGAGTTAAATGCTTTACCTGCTCCAAACACACCTGATCAAGCTCACAAGCTAATCATGCAGCTCTCCATAAGCAGCAGGATTAAGTTGGTTTTTTTAATGAAAAACCTGAAATTATGCAGAGCAGTGAATGTCTAGAACTGCAGATTCCTGCTTTAACCCTTTGATGCAAAACATAGGTCAAAAGTGACCCGGCTGAGTTTTTATCTTCTATATCTTTGCAATAAATTAATTCCATCATTCAGCATTCAAGGTATTCCTCAATTAACTTGTTTTTGATCATCATACATCCTTATTTTATTTTTTTCCTTTCTTACTTTTTGAATAAAAGCCCTTTTTGTATCACTACCCTTCTAATGCACAACATGGGTCAAAAACGACCTGCATTCATTTTCCAGGTTAGTTCATGTATGGCTGAGTATTTCTATGATATACTTTTGAAATAAATTCATTTTGTCATTTACTTTTCCAAATATGCAGTAAATATCTTGTTTTTGTTTAGCACAAATAATTTTTATTTTTCCTTTCTTAAGTTATGAACAAGCACAGCTTTTGTAATTCTACATCAAGTTTACACACATGGGTCAGAAACAACCCGCATGCATTTACTACAGCGTTTGGTGGGAACTGTGAATTGTGCTTGTGTCAGACATTTCACAGCTCAGCACAGCGCCCTTTGCCCATCTAATACATGTAAGTAATGTTTTTCAATTGTTCTAACATTACCTTAGAAAAAAATTTGATTATGTTTAGGTTACCTTGAGAGTGAGTAGATTACTTGTCAGAAAGTTACAAGTAATTACTATTAGCTACCGAGCTGTTGACATATTCTACTTTAGTTAGCTAATTTTATTGTAGTTGGCTTAGCTAACGACATAGTTAATAAATAACTAACTGGCCCCATTCACTGCTAAAGTAATTACTTGAAACAAATTATTATTATACTATTAAGACATTTAATTTAAAATCACACTTGGATGACCCATGTGTAGTAATATAAAAAGTATTTTTGTTCATAAAGTAGGAAAGAAAAAATTAAATTAATGATTTGTGGTAATTAAAAACAAGATATTTAAAGAATACTTGGAATATTCAATCATAAAATAAATTGATTTCAAAAGATAGAGCAAAGAAAAACTCAGTCATCATGAAATAACCTGGAAAATGAATGCGGGTCATTTTTGACCCATGTCGTGCATTAGAAGGGGTGTGCATATGTTTTGCATCAAAGGGTTAACCAGAAGAAGACATGGAAGACCAGTCAAATTCTACAATCCCATCAGAGATGCCCTTAAGTAGAGGCTTCTTAGATCCTGTACCCTTAGACAGGGGCGCAGATAGGATTTTTGAACTGGGGGGGACTGAGCTGTCAGCAAATGATTCCATTTTGTGTGTGTGTATATATATATATATATATATATATATATATATACACACACACACACTACCATTCAAAAGTTTGGGGTCACTTTGAAATGTCCTTATTTTTGAAAGAAAAGCTCTGTTCTTTTCAATGAAGATCACTTTAAACTAATCAGAAATCCACTCTATACATTGCTAATGTGGTAAATGACTATTCTAGCTGCAAATGTCTGGTTTTTGGTGCAATATCTCCATAGGTGTATAGAGGCCCATTTCCAGCAACTATCACTCCAGTGTTCTAATGGTACAATGTGTTTGCTCATTGCCTCAGAAGGCTAATGGATGATTAGAAAACCCTTGTACAATCATGTTAGCACAGCTGAAAACAGTTGAGCTCTTTAGAGAAGCTATAAAACTGACTTTCCTTTGAGCAGATTGAGTTTCTGGAGCATCACATTTGTGGGGTCGATTAAATGCTCAAAATGGCCCGAAAAATGTCTCGACTATATTTTCTATTCATTTTACAACTTATGGTGGGACTTTTCATGGAAAACACAAAATTGTCTGGGTGACCCCAAACTTTTGAACGATAGTGTGTATACATGTTATTTCACCTCCCTCACTGCCATCACCAGGAACTGCAGGCCAGGACAATGATAACATTTTAACATAGCCTATGGAAATCCAAAGTTTACACATTATCATCACGCACAGAAACTGCAAAACTGCAAAACTAGTTTTAAAACCGCTAAGTTCCAACTGTTAAACATAGCGAGAGGCTGGGCTACGTGCGTGTGTGTGTAAAGTGTAAACCAGTGCATCCTGACTTTCTAACTATGCCTGTGTGTTGCGTGAGCGGCAGTCAGTCAACAACTCTTCGCAAAGTTTCCTTATGAAACAATATGCTCGCTGAAATTATGGCAGGGAACGCCAGATTAAACATTAAAACTGCCTTCTGAGCACTGTATCTACAGGCTGCCACCGAAAGAAGGAGGCTACCAGAAAGGCATCTCTACTCTGTACGATTTTACTTTCACTACGACATTACTTTGAACAGACTATCAAAAAATTGCAAGGTGATATGATAAAGTATAAGGTACAGTTTACTTACAGTCGTTTTTTTTTTTTTTGAAAAAACGATGCAATCGTTTTCTGCCTTTTGGCACCCTTCATCATGCCGTGTTGGGGTCCTGAACTAGGAGGAGCTGTCCCCGATATGCCTGTCAAACTTGTGGGTAACCATAGCAACCAAGCTCGAGCTCGCAACCTGTGCAGTCTGCGCAGTTGCAACTGTATACACTGCTGTGCACCTCAATAAACCGAATGGTAATTAGTCTTTTGATTTTTCCATGAGGTTTGCCTTATGCAAAGAAAGACAGCATAGACGTTTTTTCCTCCCTATAAGTGGGGGGGACCGAACGAGGTGAATTTAAATCTGGGTGGGACGAATCCCCCCCGTCCCCCCCTCTATCTGCGCCCGTGCCCTTAGAATGTATGTTCAAAAAGCTGTGCAATCTATGGTAGTCTGACAAAGTATGCCTAGGTTTATTATTTTCTGGTGTTGTTCTAAAGTGGTTTTGAGATTACTTTTGTATGAGCCAAGATAACCTTCTCCATGGCTTGTTCTACAGCAAAGTTAAATCCTCTGGCTCTCTTCATTTCTTTCTCTCAGCTTACAGTGGTAGTGAAGTACTTCTTCCAGTTCGGCTTCTTTCCGTGGACTACCTCTGCATATCGTGGCATTAATGCTGAGCGGCCGTTTGCTCTACCAAACATCATAGGAGTGGAAAAGAAAGACGGATATGTTCTGTTCGATCTTATTCAGCTACTTGCTCTTTTCTTCCATCGTTCCATCCTCAAGGTGGTGCAAGCAGTACACATATTGCTTACAAATTAGTGTTTAGTTTTGATTTCATGATACAACTAAAGAATTTTCTTGGCAAATCATTTTGGTTATACTTATTACTTATGCACAGGAATTGATAGCCTCTAGAGTTTTTTTTTAATTATTGTTATAAATGGAGTACTTAATTTTACACTACCAGGCAAATGTTCAGACTCACCTGACAATAGAAGACATTTCTTCATTTTTACTGCACACTTTGAATATATACCTAGAAAACTTGTGATATTTGACAACTCTTAAATTTGTCAAATTACTGAGCAATTGTTGACTGATTCTCCTAAGTTCTAAATGAAGACTGCCTATTTAAGGAAGCTGTTTGATTCTAAAGTTTAAAAAAAACCTATTAAAATGCATGCTGATATATTATTATCTATCACACAGTCTTGCAAAAGTATTCATCCCCTTTGGTGTTTGTCCTGTTTAGTTGCATTACAAGCTAGAATTAAAATGGGGCATGGGGGGGGTAGCACCATTTGATTTACACAACATGCCTACAACTTTAAAAGTGCAGTTTTTTATTGTGACAGTAATTAAGATGAAAAGACATAATTTCTGTGACAATGATTGTACAGCATACATCTTAAACAAACAAAAAAAAACCTATAATTTGGTGCACAATTTTCTTTGCGTTTTCTGAACTCAACACAGGGTCAAAAATTTACATACAGCACACCTAATATTTGGGTAAAATGTCTCTTGGCAAGATTCACCTTGACCAAACATTTTTTGTTTACCATGTGTCAGGACAAACAGATGAGGACCCAAGAGCGCAGGTTAAATGTTGAGTTTATTGATCGCAGGAGTTGGGAGGATGTGTGTGTGAAGTTCAGTGGCAGGAGAACTGAGAGGCAGGGATGGCTGGTGGGAGCGTGGTGGTGACGTCTGAGGTCTCCCCTCCAAGTACTAACCAGGCCCGACTCTGCTTAGCTTCTGAGATCAGACAGGATCAGGTGTTGTCAGAGTAGTTTGGCTGTAAGCTGACAGCACTTGGTATTCAGGCGGTCTCCCAGTGAGCAGTCTCTCAGCAAGCAGACAGGACAGCACGACAGACAGGAGTTTGGGAACAGGCTGAAACACAGAGTCACAGGTCAGGTAGCGAGAATGGGGACAGAAATGCAGGGTCAGATTACCAGGGCTGAAGAGTTGACGGAGTCGATGCCTTGAAGACGATCTGACACTGAAGCTTGGGAGGACTGCAGTTTAAATACACACAGAGAAGGCAGCAGGTGATAGGCAACAGCCAATGACAGCCACTGAAAGTCAATGAGAGTCAATGATGGTAAATTGACAGCAGGTGAGCCTGATAGAGAAGGAGCATGCGGGCATGGCAGGTAATACTGAGTGGAGAGGAGTGGAATGTTACCTGATGAGAGGAAAACCACAGGTAGGACCATGACAGAACCCCCCCCCCCTCAAGGGACGTCTCCAGAAGTCCCTAGACACAGACCCACCAAGACGGGCGGGAGGAGGGGGAATACTGGTGGAGGGTCAGAATTCCTCTGACCGGTCAGTGTCCATAGCCTCCGCACCATCTTCACTGGTGGAAGACTCGTCATCCAAGGGCCCCCGCCCAGGATTCGGTTCAGAGTCAGACTCGGACACTGGAGCAGGGGTGGCAGCAGGGTCCGGAAGTGGATCCACCCGGTGAGAACCCCTATGTTGACCCCGTCGGATGGAGGGCTGGTCAGGGTGTAGGCGATGGAAGTCGGCGATGAGGGCCGGATCCAAAATCCTACCAGCGGGGACCCATGCCCTCTCCTCAGGACCATAACCCTCCCAGTCTACCAAGTATTGGATGCCCCTACCCCTTCGTCGAGAGCGGAGCAGTCGCCGGACCATGTAGACTGGCCCACCATCAATGAAGCGTGGAGGAGGAGGTGGCGGTGTTACCGGGACCAGGGGGCTCTTGTGCACCAGTTTGAGTTTGGAGACGTGGAAGGTGGGATGTATTTTCATGGTCTTGGGCAGCAGCAGCCGAATTGCCGTTGGACTGATGACCTTCTGTATGGGAAAGGGTCTGATGTAGCGAGGCACCAATTTGCGTGACTCCACCCGCAGTGGTAGGTCTCGAGCAGACAACCATACCTTCTGGCCGACATGGTAAATGGGTGCAGGGGTCCTCCGCCGGTTAGCCCCAATAGCATAGCTGGTACTGGACTTCAGGAGTGCGGTGCGGGCCTGGGCCCATGTGCGGCGGCAGCGGCGGGCATAGGCGAGAGCAGACGGGCAGGTGGAATCTCCCTCCTGGCTGGCAAACAGAGGTGGTTGATATCCATACACACACTGGAAGGGGGAGAGTCTGGTGGCAGAACTGGTGAGGAAGTTGTGGGCATATTCCACCCAGAGCAGATGTTGAGCCCAGGCGTGGGGGTTGTGTGAAGCCACACACCTAAGTGTCTTCTCCAGTTCCTGGTTCATGCGCTCCGTTTGGCCATTTGACTGTGGGTGAAACCCAGATGACAGACTGGCAGTGGCCCCGAGGAGGTGGCAGAATTCTTTCCAGAAACTGGCGGAGAACTGCGGTCCCCGGTCAGACACGATATCCCTGGGCAGGCCGTGGACTCAAAAGATGTGTTCTAAGATGACCCGGGCAGTCTCCTTCGCAGTTGGCAATTTAGGGAGAGGCACAAAGTGGGTCATCTTACTGAAGCGGTCCACAATGGTGAGGATGACCGTATTACCTTCTGACGGAGGAAGACCAGTAACAAAATCCAGGGAGACATGGGACCAGGGATGCATGGGTACTGGCAGGGGCTGGAGTAACCCGGCTGGGGGCTGACTGGGGGATTTGTGCTGGTTGCAATTGGGGCAGGCTCTCACAAAATCCTGGATGTCCTTCCTCATCAACGGCCACCAGAACCACTGAGACAGCAGATGGAGGGTGCGTGTGACCCCGGGGTGACAGGCCAGGCAGGAGTCATGTCCCCATTGAATCACCTGAGACCTCAGACCGGCTGGGACATAGAGATGGTTGGAGGGGCAAGCGCTGGGGCTTGGCTGGTTCCTGATGGCTTCTCGAATCTGCTCCTCGATGTCCCAGGTCAGGGCAGCAACGACACAGGGGCTTGGGAGGATGGATGTTGATTCCTCCTTGGATGCCTCATTCTTCTGAAACATCCGGGAGAGTGCATCGGGCTTGATGTTGCGGGAGCCAGGACGGTAGGAAAGGACAAAGTTGAATCGGGTGAAGAATAATGACCACCGGCGCTGGCGGGAGTTTAGCCTCCTGGCTGTCCGGATATACTCCAGGTTTTTGTGGTCAGTCCAGACCACAAACAGAACCTTAGACCCCTCCAGCCAGTGGCGCCACTCCTCGAGGGCGAGCTTGACAGCCAGTAGCTCGCAGTTGCCGATGTCGTAGTTGCTTTCTGCTGGGGTCAGTCTTCGGGAGTAGAAGGCACAGGGGTGCATTTTGCCATCCTCTGCTGCTCGCTGGGAAAGCACAGCCCCGACTCCCACATCCGAAGCATCTACCTCCACCACAAACTGCTGCTCGGCGTCAGGCATCCGGAGGATGGGAGCTGAAGTGAAACGGGCCTTGAGGGTTTCGAAGGCTTTGTCAGCTGCTGCAGTCCAATGAAAAGGCTGTTTGATGCTGGTCAGTGCGGTGAGTGGAGCTGCCATGGTGCTGTAGCCCCGCATGAATCTCCTATAAAAGTTGGCAAACCCCAGGAACTGCTGCAGTTTCTTACGGCTCTCTGGAACCGGCCATGACATCACTGCCGACACCTTCGCAGGGTCCATTTGAATGCTGCCCTCGGTCACCACATATCCCAGGAATGAGACAGACTGAGCATGGAACTTGCACTTCTCTGCTTTCACAAACAGCGAGTTTTCAAGCAGGCGGTGCAGGACCAACTGGACATGGTGGGTGTGTTCTGACAGGGTTTTTGAAAAGATCAAAATATCGTCCAAGTAAACAAAAACAAACTTATTGAGCATGTCTCTGAGGATGTCGTTTACCAGTGCCTGGAACACTGCTGGGGCATTGGTGAGACCGAATGGCATGACCAGATATTCATAATGTCCCGTTGGGGTGTTGAACGCAGTCTTCCACTCGTCGCCTTCTCTCACTCGCACCAGATGGTAAGCATTCCGGAGATCTAGCTTGGTGAATACTGTGGCCCCCTGCAGCAGTTCAAAGGCGGAGGAGAGTAGTGGCAGAGGGTAGCGGTTCTTAACTATAATGTCGTTCAAGCCCCGGTAATCTATGCATGGGCGAAGAGAACCATCCTTCTTTCCCATGCAGGAGAGGACGATGGACGGATTATGCCAGCAGCCAGAGAGTCGTTTAAGTAGTCTCCCATGGCCTTTCTTTCCGGGGCTGACAGGGAGTAGAGACAGCCCTTCAGGGATGCAGTGCCTGGCAGGAGGTCAATGGCGCAGTCATATGGTCGGTGTGGGGGCAGAGACGTGGCCTTGGACTTGTTGAACACCTCTCTCAGGTTGTGATAGCAAACAGGAACCTTGGATATGTCGGGGGTGGAGCTGGTGGTCTCCTGGTTGGTTGGCAGGACGGCTCCCTTTAAGCAGGTCTGATGGCAGCCCCTTCCCCACTCTCGTATAGTGCCAGTCTCCCAGTCAAGTTGGGGGTTGTGTTGACGGAGCCACAGGTATCCTAGGATGAGTGGTTGGCCAGGTGAGTGTAGGAGGTGGAACTGGATGGACTCCTGGTGGTTTCCTGACAGCAGCGGTGTCACGGGGGCTGTGATGTTTCACTGTGCCGAGACAACGTCCACCCAGCGCTCGTACCGGAACGGGTGGAGTGAGATGGTGATGGCCCACACCCAGCTGCCGTGTGAACTCTGTATCCATGATGTTTGCTTCGGCTCCAGAGTCCACCAGGGGGGCCAGGGCATGAGTGGCGTCGGGAAGCTGAAGGTGGAGCTGAAGCAGGGGTTTTCGAATGGAGGGAGACTGGGTACATGTCGAGCTCACCAGGATCTCCCCTACACCTGGTGAGCTCTGGCTTTTGCCGGGCAGGTGGTGACACGGTGACCTTCACTTCCGCAGTAGAGGCACAGGTTTGAGGTTAGGCAGTGCTGTCGCTCTTCGGGGGTGAGGGAGGAGCGGCCGATCTCCATGGGCTCAGGCTGATTAGGTTGGCTTTGGGGTGTGACAGGCGGGAACTGGGCAGCAGAAGACTCACCCCGAGTGCGGGTGGCAGGTTGACTCAGACGCCCCTTCTCTCGTCTGCGGATCTGGATACGGTGATCA
The DNA here is from genome assembly GCF_027579695.1 of Neoarius graeffei. Lineage (NCBI taxonomy): Eukaryota > Metazoa > Chordata > Actinopteri > Siluriformes > Ariidae > Neoarius > Neoarius graeffei. The sequence continues at coordinate 31,042,956 of NC_083578.1, forward strand.
ATGCGTATGGCAAGGGCAATGGCCTCATTGAGTGTCAGGGGTTGCTCATGGGAAACGAGCTCATCCTTGACGTAGTCCGCCAAACTGGAGGAAGGCGTCCACTAGTGCCGCCATGTTCCACAAACTGCGCCTCGCCAGGGTACGAAAGTCGATGGAGTAATCTGCCACCGTCCGGTTGCCCTGACGAATACTCATCAGTGCTCATGATGCCTCTGTTCTTGATGAGCCCAGCTCGAACACCTTTAACATCTCCTCGGCGAAGGCACTGAAGGAGGCACAGGCTGGGGTCTGCCAGTCGAACTCTGCTGTCCCCCACAACCAAGCCTGGCCAGTCAGGTGAGCGATGACATACCCCACCTTGGCTCCCTCCGTCGAGAAGGTCCTGGGTTGCAGAGAAAACTGGATACGGCAGCTGGTCAGGAAGGGTCGGACCTGGTTTGGGTCACCATTGAAACGTTCCAGATTACCAATCTTCGGTTCCGGGTCACTGGGAGCTAGAGGCTGTGCCGCCAGGACTGGAGCGACTGGATTTTGAGGGGAAGCCACAGCAGAGGGGCTGGGTGGTGCAGGCGGAGCTGGAGCGGTGAGTACTTGCAGGACTTGGGTTAGCTGATGCTGCTGGCCAAGCTGGAGCAGAGATGCAATGTTGCCGGACATCCGGTTTATGTCTCCCTCTGTGCGTTCCAGTCACTGCAGAGCAGTCATTTCAGGCTCAACCCCCATGCTGGTTGGGAAGGGCACTGGGTCCATGATGGCCAGATCATTCTGTCAGGACAAACAGATGAGGACCCAAGAGCGCAGGTTAAATGTTGATAGCAGGGGAAAGGGAGTTGGGAGGATGTGTGTGTGAAGTTCAGTGGCAGGAGGACTGAGAGGCAGGGATGGCTGGTGGGAGCGTGGTGGTGACGTCTGAGGTCTCCCCTCCAAGTACTAACCAGGCCCAACCCTGCTTAGCTTCTGAGATCAGACAGGATCAGGCATTGTCAGAAAGCTGACAGCACTTGGTATTCAGGTGGTCTCCCAGCAAGCAGTCTCTCAGCAGGCAGACAGGACAGCACAACAGACAGGAGTTTGGGAACTGGCTGAAACACAGAGTCACAGGTCAGGTAGCAAGAATGGGGACAGAAATGCAGGGTCAGATTATCAGGGCTGAAGAGTTGACAGAGTCGATGCCTTGAAGACAATCTGACACTGAAGCTTGGGAGGACTGCAGTTTAAATACACACAGAGAAGGCAGCAGGTGATAGGCAACAGCCAATGACAGCCACTGAAAGTCAATGAGAGTCAATGATGGTAAATTGACAGCAGGTGAGCCTGATATAGGAGCATGCGGGCGTGGCAGGTAATACTGAGTGGAGAGGAGTGGAATGTTACCTGATGAGAGGAAAACCACAGGTAGGACCATGACACCATGAACAAGCTTCTGGCAGAATTCTGGTTGGATATTTCATGCCTCTTCATAGTAGAATTGGTAGAGTTCAATTAAATTTCTTTTTGCCAGTTCCCCTGGCAGTAAAACAGCCTCAGAGCATGATGCAGCTGGTACAGTGTTCCTTTGTATATCATGGTCATTGTGGCCAAACAACTCAATCTTTTGGCCCTTTTCCACTACCCTTTTTCAGCTCGCTTCAGCTCGCTTCAGCTCACTTCAGCCCGACACGGCTCGCGTTTCAACTACCAAAAAACAGCACGACTCAGCTCGCTTCAGCCCTGCTTAGCCCCTAAAACTCGCACCGTTTTGGAGTGGGGCTGAAGCGAGCCAAACCATGCCAGTGAGGCTGGGGGCGTGAGCAGACACTCCCCTGTGCACTGATTGGTGAGGAGGAGTGTCCTCACATGCCCACACACGCCCCGCGAGCACGCTGGGATCTGTAAACACCGTTAACCCGGAAGAAGAAGAATTACGAATTACGAGAATTTCTGAAGCCTTATGCGCCTCGCCTCATCTATACGCTCTTGCCAGTATCTGTCCGCGTTGTCGGTGACAACAAGCCACAGCACCAAGACCAGCAACACTAATGACTCCATGTCCTCCATGTTTATTGTTTACTATTCGGGTCGTGAGACTACCGCTTAAAAGCTCACTGATTTCACTGTTTGCGCCACTTAACGACATCACGTGACGTCCACCCATTTTCGCTAACTCCACCCAATGTGTCCACCCACTTCCAGCCAGCACGGTTCAGCGCGGTTGTAGTCGAAATGCAACTCCAACAGCCCCGCTCAGCCCGACTCAGCACGGCACGGCTCAGCCCGACTCAGCCGCGTTTGTAGTGGAAAAGCAGCATTTGTCTCATCTGACCATACAGCTTTCCTCCAGAAGGCTTTTTCTTTGTCCATGTGGTCAGTTGCAAATTTTAGTTAAGTTTGAAGGTGTCGATTTTGGAGCAGGGGGTTATTTCTTGGATAGCAGCCTCTTAGTCCATGCTGATATAAAACTCACTGAACTGTAGACAGTGAGCTATCAGTTTCCAGTTCATGGCAGGGCTGTGCCATGGTGGTTCCCAGCTTGTTCCTGACCATCCAAACCAATTTCCTTTCAGCTGAGGGTGACAGTTTGGGTTTTCTTGAAGCAAAGTGGCTTGGCAAAGTGACTACACCTCCCAGTAACTTACATACAATTGTTTGAACTGATCTTAGGATCTTCAGTTGTTTATAAATGGCTCTAAGAGACATTCCTGAGTTGTGTACATCTGCAATCCTCTTTCTCAGATCTACACTGAGCTCCTTGGACTTTCCCATTGTCCCATACTGTGTGTTGGTCAATCCAATGAGTGCTGTAAACAAACCCTTTTTATAAAAGTGCAGAGAAGCTACCAGCTGTAGTCAATCATAATCACTAACAGGAAGTTAAGAGGCCTGGACCTTGGCAAAATAAGAGACATTTTGGAAGTCTCAGCACCTCTGAATTAATAATCTACATGAGTGTATGTAAATTTTTGACCCTGTATGTATAATTTTGATCCTGTGTTTATTTCCGAAAACCCAAAATAAATTTAAACTTCTGCACCAAATTCATGGTATTTTTCTATTAAAGAAATATGTTTTACAATCATTTCACCACAGAAAATGAACAGGTCAGAGAAATACTTGAAAGCCCAATATTGCCATTTATGGCCTTCATGTCACTGTATGTAAACTTCTGACCACGACTGTATTCCATTCAGCTAGCATGACATTGAACAAGTTGAAGATGAGTTCAATATCATGCTAGCTGAATGGAACATAGCTGATATACCACAAAAAAGCCAGCCAATATTATTATTATTATTATTATTATTATTACTATTATACATACATACATGTTCATACGTTTGAGAGAATTTTGAAAGAGAAAGACGTGTGTCTTTCTCTTTCAAAATTCTCTCAAAATATTCCATATTTAATGAAGCAAACCTGGTGGCCATGTTTGTTTACAGATTGTCACAGTTGCTTGCTAGCATGGAAGTTTTATGTGTAATATGTATCGCATCAGCTCCAACGTGTGGTGTCATGTTGTCTTAACAACCATGCAATATCGTAAACCAAATTCAACATTCATTCTCCATTGGGTAGAGTGACATAATACATGTAGAATAAGCAATATGCTAACAATATTGCATGCTATCAAACCAAATGAATGAAACCAACTAGAAGGGAATAGAATGCATGTTTTTATTCCATTGAAAAAGTGTCCTGTATGTATAATAATAAGCAATATTTGGCACCTCTACCATGAGACCTCTAATTTTGAAATAAATTGCACTCTCCTAACCCACACTAGTACAAATAATTCCAAAGCCCTTCCTTATGACTATTTTATGTAACCTATACAGATGTACAATTTACATATCTTGGTTACACTCAATAGGTAAAATAGTTATGACTGTAGATAATTATGTGATTAGATAATTTTAAAACCCTGGTGACAACTTTTTCTTAGTGGATCTAACCTCACCAGTGAACCACTCCTATTTCTAGACCCTCATTCTTAATGCTTACGTATGAAAAGCAAGATATTTTGGTGCAAAAAATGGTTAAGCATGAACAAAACCATTTAGATTTCAAACATTTTATACGTCGTGTTGGGTATGTGCCATGAAATAAAAAGCATGAGCAAGGCAATGTTGTTGAAGATCAATAGAAATATGTTATGCTTGTTTGTGGTTACAGTGTCATGGCCTCTGGGACAACAAAGAGGTGGAGATGCCTGATTTCTTTAAGAAGCTGAAAAGGAAAGCAGAAAAAAACAGGCTAAATGGAGCAGCAAGAGGAGAAAAGGAGGATATAAAAAGACGACTTGGTTTCTTTCCTCTGCAGACCTCCACTGCTAAGCTCTTTTGCAGAAAGAAAAGGAAAGACAACTCTGAAAAGCATGGTATGTTATTACGTGTATAATATTAAGCACATTATTGCATGTTTAATGATGATGATGATGATGATGATGATGATTATTATTATTATTATTATTATTATTATTATTATTATTATTATTTACTACCACTGGTAGCTGCAGCACATAAAATAAGTCCACTCTGAAACACATTTAATATGTTTATATTAAAATATATTTGTGTTGTGTTTAGCGATTCAAGTGCAATATGTTGGTTGGTGCCGTATTTTTAATATTCCTGTGAAAAGCAGTTGTGTGCAGTGATGTCTCTGGGAGAAATTAGTAGAACACTTCCAATGGTGTTTAATATTAGACAAAGAAAATCTCAAACATAAGGGATAACAGACAGGTTGTGTGCCTAAAAACAAAAGAGCAAGAGCTTCTTTTCCCACTGACTATTTTCCAGTGAAATTCAACATCAGATTCATGAGAAATCTAATGTACTGTAGAACTACTGGAGACAAAAGTTGGATTCCAAGTTCCAGAATGCAATGCAGCTATTCAAATTAGTTGTACTGAGTTGATCAAGGACAATGGGATTTGCATGTTGAAATTTTGGGACCCTTTGTGTTTGAACAGAGTGTAACAGATGAGGAGGTGCAAAGGCTGTACTGGCTAAAGGGTTGCTGCATCTGTCCCTTTAGTTGGAATCGAATTCCCACTGGTGCAGCTCCTACAGATTATTTGAATGGCATTGTTTGTAATGCAGGAATCTGTTAGTCAAAGTCAAGTCAAGTTTGTTTGTATAGCGCTTTTAACAATAGACATTGTCCCAAAGCAGCTTTACAGAATCTGAATGACCCAAGACATGAGCCAATTTTATCCCTAATCTATCCCCAATGAGCAAGCCCATGGCGATGGTGGCAAGGAAAAACTCCCCCAGACAACATGAGGAAGAAACCTCGAGAGGAACCAGACCCAAAAGGGAACCCATCCTCACCTGGACAACAACAGACAGCATGACTATAACATTAACAGTTTTAACATGAAGTCAGTTTTGTTGATGCTATAACTCTTCATTAATGGAAACTTGAGTGCAAAACTGTTCATGACAATCGCAGTCTCAAAGCCAGCAAACCAACTGCAGTCCCCAGCCACAAAAGCACCACTGCAAGCATCCAGAGCGTCCTCCAAGCACGACCCCCAACTGTCCACACGGGGCTATCCTCCACAGGAGCGATGTGATGAGACTCCAACCAGACGTAGGGCAGGTCTGAGGAGCAGAAGAGGTCAGCACCTTGATCCCAGATAGTGAAGATAGACAAACCTGTCAATGAAAATTTTTTGGTTTAAAACAAAAATGTCAACATAGAACTGAATCTTTTGCACAACTGAACATCATATATTGGTTATAAATTTTGCTATCCAGGTCAGAGCAGATTTTTCCTTTAAGGTACTTGGCTAGTGATCAGAAGATCACTATCCCACACTATACGGAGTATTCAGTTGCGTACATGCCTGGTTTGGATTTGGCATCAGTTTCACTGATTAAATTTGACTGCCAAAGAAACAAATCTATCTTTTACACCTAATATTCCTTGTGCATACAATAACAGTCAAATGTTTGGACACACCTACTCATTCATAGGTTTTTCTGTATTTTGACTATTTTCTACATTGTAGAACAAAAGTATAAAATTACCTATGGAACATAGATGGAAATATGTGGTAAACAAAGAAGTGTTTAAAAAGAACAAAATATGTTTGATATTTTAGATTCTTCAAAGTAGCCAGCATTTACCTTGATGACCCTTTGCACACTATTGGCACTATCTTAACCAGCTTCATGAGGTAGTCACCTGGAATGCTTTTCAGTTAACAAGTGGGTCTTGTTAAAAGTGCCTTCTTAATGTATTTGAGATCAAATAGTAAATAATAAAAATACAGTAAATAACCCTATTCCACAACTGCAGTAATCCATATTATGTCAAGAACCGCTCAACTAAGTAAAGAGAAACAACAGTCCATCAATACTTGAAGACATGAAGTGTCTTTAAAATTAATAAAAATAAAGAAAAAAACCATTGAATTAGAAGGTGTGTCCAAACTTTTGACTGGTACTGTATATAGATGTGAAAATATACAATGTGTGTATAATATAGTAGATATTTGTTAAGAACTATATATTAACCCTACAGTTACCCTACAGTCTAATATACTGTAAGTATGGCACACCAACATTCAGGATCTTCTGCAGAATCACTCAAGCATTATCAGTTGGAATGGAAAGCATTATGATGCTGCTATTTATACTCTCCCCATAGATGTTCATTGAGGTTCTAGCCTGTGCTCTGGCCAGCCCACTCAGAGATATTCACGTTCACTTTTCCCAAAGCTACTCTTCTGTTGTATTAGCTATTTGTTTTTGGTCATCATGTCCAATCAGGTGGTTAATGTAATAAAGGACGATCTGTAAAAACAGGATACACCTAAGATCAATTTCAGGTGTTGAAGCACAGGGTCTGAATACTTGTGTCAAGCAAGAGAGGCGGATGCTGTTGCAAAGACATGCTATATTGAAAGCAGATAGGTGAACAAATAAAAAAACAGGAACAAGGTCAGGCAGTCAGCAAACAGAGTATACAAGGCAAAACTAGAATTGGTAAACCAGGAGACAATGAATGAGATCATGAACCAGAAATCAAACATGAGAACAAAGGCTTGGCACATCAGGTTAATATACACTGCACAATACTTCTCATTGTGTGAGTGTTTGGTGTCTGTTTATATAGTGTTTGCATGATTGATGATCCGAAGTCAGGTGAGCCGGACTGCATCAGTTAGTCAGTGTGCAGATCACACACCTGCACTAAAACTATCCTGATGGGAATGAGAATGCAGGGCATTAGCTTACTGAATGGTTTAATGATGATGAAAATAATGTAAATCATATTCTATGGTCTTCAGAGTGACCAGATCTCAATGCAATTGAACATGATTTTGGACTGGCATGTTAGACAGCACACTCCACTGTCATCAAATACCAACTGAGGGGATCTCTTTTAGAATGGTGTTCATACATCCATTACAATTGCAGACACTTGTAGAATATATGGAAATGCACACTGAAGCTGTATTGGCGGCTTGAGTGGCTCAAAACCTTACAAAGACATGATTTATACTGTTTTTCCCTCTTTGATTTGTCACCCATGTGTTTATTGTCTGCATATAATCATTTGACATAATTTCTCAGCATTATAAATACAAATATCCAACCCCTGCACATTGTGTGATAAGCTTAACTTGGGGTTTGTCTACTTTGTGTGCTTATAATATTTGCTATATATTTACTGAATCATACTAACGTTTGCTAGTATATTTTCAACAGATGTTAGGCAGCTGAAGGAAAATCACCCAAAGAAGAAACGTCACCCCAGAGTGCCTTTATCGAGGAAAGAGCAAATCAGAAAGCTGGTCAGTGAGAGAATGCTGGAAGCTAAGGCTGCTATCATAGAAGTGTGAGTAAAGTATAGCACAATTCGGTGTAAATACTCGAAATTAAATGCATGGCAAAAAAAAAAAAAAAAGGTCTACAATTTTCCAGTTCACCCAAAGTAGTTTTGACGTGTTTTTATTTCTGCACTATCTACAAGTAAATGAAAGTGCACCTCATCTCAAATTTTTCTGATCATGTAAAATACACTATATGGCCAACATTATGATACTTGATAATCTTTTGATAATTATGATACTTGATATGACACTTGATAATCATGTCCATATGTGGATCTTTTCCAAACTGTTTCCACAAAATTTGGAAGCACACATTTATATACAGTGGTGCTTGAAAGTTTGTGAACCCTTTAGAATTTTCTATATTTCTGCATAAATATGACCTAAAACATCATGAGATTTTCGCACAAGTCCTAAAAGTAGATAAAGAGAACCCAGTTAAACAAATGAGACAAAAATATTATACTGGGTCACTTATTTGTTGAGGAAAATGATCCAATGTTACATATCTGTGAGTGGAAAAAGTATGTGAACCTCAAGGATTAGCAGTTAAACTGAAGGTGAAATTAAAGTCAGGTGTTTTCAATTAATGGGATGACAATCAGGTGTGAGTGGGCACCCTGTTTTATTTAAAGAACAGGGATCTATCAAGGGACAGCACGGTGGTGTATTGGTTAGCACTATCACCTCACAGCAAGAAGGTCCTGGGTTTGAGCCCAGCCGCCAGCGAGGGCCTTTCTGTGTGGAGTTTGCATGTTCTCCCCATGTCTGCGTGGGTTTCCTCCAGGTGCTCTGGTTTCCCCCACAGTCCAAAGACATGCAGGTTAGGCTAAATAATAATAATAATAATAATAATAATAATAATAATAATAATAGAGGTGGCTCTAAATTGACCGTAGGTGTGAATGTGATTGTGAATGGTTGTTTGTCTCTGTGTCAGCCCTGTGATAACCTGGCGACTTGTCCAGGGTGTACCCCACCTCTCGCCCATAGTCAGCTGGGATAGGCTCCAGCTTGCCCGCGACCCTGAATAAGCGGCTACAGATGTAGCGCCCACATGCCTACATCACTGGCATGACATCTAAAATCATCCAAATCAACTAATTAACTATGGGGTGCCCTGAGTTCTTATCAGTAAAGGTGATAAAACAGCGGTAGTTTTGTTCGGATTGGTTATGAGTTGTTACCTTTTAATGTCCTGTAAATATACCTTTTTTTTTTTTACTATTTAACCAAGTAAGAATATCACCATGAAATAATGAATTGCAAAATGAAGCATCTTTTTACTGAAAAATTATTTTAAATGAAATTACAATAAATAATAAAATATGAAATGAAATACCCTTATTGGGGTGGCACGGTGGTGTAGTGGTTAGCGCTGTCGCCTCACAGCAAGAGGGTCCGGGTTCTATCCCCGTGGCTGGCGAGGGCCTTTCTGTGTGGAGTTTGCATGTTCTCCCCGTGTCCGCGTGGGTTTCCTCTGGGTGCTCCGGTTTCCCCCACAGTCCAAAGACATGCAGGTTAGGTTAACTGGTGACTCTAAATTGACCGTAGGTGTGAATGTGAGTGTGAATGGTTGTCTGTGTCTATGTGTCAGCCCTGTGATGACCTGGCGACTTGTCCAGGGTGTACCCCGCCTTTTGCCCATAGTCAGCTGGGATAGGCTCCAGCTTGCCTGCGACCCTGTAGAAGGATAAAGCGGCTAGAGATAATGAGATGAGATACCCTTATTGTCTTGTTATTCAATAAACCAAAATACACACTCCTTAGAGTGGGTTCAAACTTAAAATGAACTTAAAATGCTCTTATAGCAATATATGTTAAATAATCTATGTGCATTAGCACAAAAACACTTGAAATTAAAGTTCTTTAAAATGGAAAAGATACCCTTTAAAGTAAAAATGTACCTCAGTTAAATGAAACCTCAGTGTCCATAGACGTCACTTTAAACACAATTAGCAAACGCTTCAGCGCAATATCAAAGTCACTAGTAAATAACCTATGCCTGCTTTAAGATAACTAAATAACCCAAAAAAGTACCCAGTTGCAGGCCTGAACGATGCTCGGGTGCGTTGTGACCTTTAAAACTTAACACTGGCCACTTCACTCAATGAGCATAAATAAAATGAAAACGAGGCCTGTACCTTGTCATTGCGAATAGAAGAGAAGAGTAGAGAAGTAGCGAGTGTTCACGTGCTGACTGCGTGCGATCACACAGCTGAAGCGTGGACCTGGTCGTGACTCGTTCCTCACGGGACACGCGCCTCCCGCATGGACTCCTGCAGCTCCGAATCTCCTGCTCCCCCACCACGTCACTGGTGTCGGTCGCCTTGTCCAAACGAATCCCCAACTCCTCCGGTGTTCAGGACGATTCACGCACTCAGTTCCACAAGCACAGCCACCGGGTAGCACTGCAACGGTGTAGCGAACCCTCCTCACTGTCTCTGGAACTCGTGTGCTCTCGCGCTGGTCACTTGCGGTTTTCACGATGGTCTGAGATTAAAACTTCTCACAAAACAAAAAGGAAAGTGTCCCGAAGCACATGTCTAAAGTCCACTGCTTTCTAAAGTGCTCTAGCCGAACACTTGGCTGCAGAATCTCCCCCATAGCCTGGGAAAGTTTAGGCTAAACACATGCTAGCGAGAGGAGACAAACGAGCTGACCTTCACCATCCTCCAACAGATTGAATTCTCTCGCGCTCTCTACTTCCCGTTACGCAACAGTTCAGGGTCAGAATCCTCGACCAATCAGAAATTAGGAAAATAATTCGTCAAATATTAGAAAAGGAAATAAAATACAAAATTGTAGAAAACAAAAGCATTTGGCATAGGATTATTACAAGTGCTTGGAAAATGCATTTCAAACATTTTTAACCATTTTAACATTTTTAAATCCATAAGATGAATTAAACCCAAAATATAGCACAGGGCTACACAGATAATGGATGGATGGATGGATGGATGGATGGATGGGATGGGATCTATCAAAGTCTGAGCTTCACAAGACATGTTTGTGGAAATGTATCATGGCACGAACAAAGGAGATTTCTGAGGACCTCAGAAAAAGCGTTGTTGATGCTCATCAGGCTGGAAAAGGTTACAAACCATCTCTAAGGAGTTTGGACTCCACCAATCCACAGTCAGACAGATTGTGTACAAATTCAAATACATTCAAGACCATTGTTACCCTCCCCAGGAGTGGTCAACCAACAAAGATCACACCAAGAGCAAGGCGTTTAATAGTCGGCAAGGTCACAAAGGACCTCAAGGTAACTTCTAAGCAACTGAAGACCTCTCTCACATTGGCTAATGTTAATGTTCATGAGTCCACCATCAGGAGAACAATGAACAACAGTGGTGTGCATGGCAGGAGAAAGTCACTGCTCCTCACATTGCTGCTCGTTTGCAGTTTGCTAAAGATCACATGGATAAGCCAGAAGGCTATTGGAAAAATGTTTTGTGGACGGATGAGATCAAAATAGAACTTTTTGGTTGAAATGAGAAGCGTTACAGTTGTGCTTGAAAGTTTGTGAACCCTTTAGAATTTTCTGTATTTCTGCATAAATATGACTGAAAACATCATCAGATTTTCACACAAGTCCTAAAAGTAGATAAAGCGAACCCAGTTAAACAAATGAGACAAAAATATTACACTTGGTCATTTATTTATTGAGGAAAATGATCCAATATTACATATCTGTGAGTGGCAAAAGTATGTGATCCTTTGCTTTCAGTATCTGGTGTGACCCCCTTGTGCAGCAATAACTGCAACAAAGGTGGTGTTTACATTAGACCGTATCAGCGGATCATCAGATTAACATTTTTAAAATGATTCGCGTGCACACAGCAACGCCAATACACGGATACGCTAATCACATGACTAATTAGACGGCACGTAAGTTGAAATGTGTCAGTGAGGCTCAGCGCTTCCTCCTCAGCGGCTGCGCTCCAAATCACTCCGCCCTGAACAGCGAGTGCCCTCTGGAGGATGCACACTCCGGCCCTGCGCAGCTCACAGAGCGCGCGAGTGAAGCGCATGAGCAGTGATTCGGGACTGAGCCGCTGTGTGTGTGATCCCAGTGCATATCGGGCATGTGCAAGTCACTCACCACTTGCAAGTGGAAGGATGGCAAGCCTAAAGACAATCATAACTACACAATGGGCAGTATTTGCATCTTACCATGAACAACATTAAGAATGACAAAGTAAAGCATTATATTCTGGGTACGATTTGCTGGGGGGGATGGTGGGGATCATCCCTACCTCTGATTTTTATCTCTGCTGAAAAAAAATCCTCGGGGACAACCCCGTCAATAAAACAAACAAACCAAAAAAAAAGTTGACATGACAGGCATGTTGTGACACAGTCACAGTCCCCAGCAAATAGATACATTGTAGATAATAACAATATCTTTGCAGGGATGCAAACAGCGCGCCTTTTGGCGGATGCCGCCTTTTTCACGGCTGATTTTTTTTTTTTTTTTTGGGGGGGGGGGCGTTGGAGTGTCTGATTATAGTTTCAAAGTAAATTCTGTATTAAAATTACTAAATAAGCAAAACCGTTACAGTCCATGAAACAGGAAGTATAAGGATGAGAAAAAAAACAGTTTAAATCGGAAAGCTGCACACAATGTGAACTGCGCCATCAGAGCAAACTGTTCATTTAGTATTCATGTATTTTAGTGATTTTTGAGTCACTGTCCATTTAATCCAGAGGGAGTGAAACATCACAGCAACGCGACAAGCAATGCGAACTTTGTTGTGTTAGTGTTCGTGTATTTAGTCAGAGAGATTGGAAGATGAATTTACTATCTCTGGTTTAGTGTTCATTTTCATTTAGTGTTATTCATTTGATATCATCGGATGTTATTGAGCTGTTAGCCTATTGTTACCTTAATTTTGTGACGTTTCATGATTAAAAAAAAAAAACATCCCCCCTTCTGGTTTTTTGACAAATCGCACCCTGATTATATTCATACTTTTATACTCTTTTTAATGAAAAACAAAAAGGTGATACAAGGCGGAAACAATAGCAGGAAGTGAAGTCCGCGCCGTTTTTCAGCAGTCGCGTCACATGACCAACGTGGCATAAACAACGCCAGCGAATCAGGAAGGTGGATGTCACAGTGACGTTGCCCAATGTAAATCCAACAATGTGGATTTACATATAAAAGGCATATACATTTTAAACTGTAAAATATAATTTAAAACTACAAACATTACATGAAGCATACAAAGACGGTGTAATTCATCATACACATTATCTGTAAAAACCATGCATAATATTCACTTCATACATACTAGATTTTCATAAAAAATTTGTATGAGGAAAATGCAAAATGGGCCACTTTCAGGAGTAAATCATACATGGCATATATATTTATTTATAAATACTTATAAGGATTTATCCTTATATTTATAAGGATTTACTACTAAGACAGTGGTAAACTCTTATAAGTTCTTTACTGTTCTTTTTCGTATGGGGTAGGCCATTGTTGTTCAGTGTTCTCCTGATGGTGGACTCATGAACATTAACATTAGCCAATGTGAGAGAGGCCTTCAGTTGCTTAGAAGTTACCCTGAGGTCCTTTGTGACCTCGCCGACTATTACATGCCTTGCTCTTGGAGTGATCTTTGTTGGTCGACCGCTCCTGGGGAGGGTAACAATGGTCTTGAATTTCCTCCATTTGTACACAATCTGTCTGACTGTGGATTGGTGGAGTCCAAACTCTTTAGGCCCTGTCCACACGGCAACGGATTCAGGTGAATCTGATCAAATTGTTTATCGTTTCGGCCTGGCGTCCACACGGCACCGGCGTTTTGGGTGCCCCAAAACGAAATCTTTTGAGAACGGGTTCCAGAGTGGAAAAATCTGGCAACAGCGCCGTTGCGAAGTCATCTAGATGAGTAGAACAGATTTGTTTATGATGATGTCACAACCACATGACTGTCAGTGCTTCACGCCGGGTAGAAGTGTAACGAACTCGATGCGATTTGTCAACAAATCCTATAACTTGGTTCATGAAACGCGCTTACAAAATATTTTCACTGTGAATATTTATTGTGTAATGGTGCAAAGTGAGAGAGAGAGAGAGAGAGAGAGTGAGAGAATAGCCCTAAGGGCAGAGTCTTTAGTCCAAACACTGTGGAAGCAGTACCAAACCGTGCACCGCCCGTGCGCTTTCCAAAAACAAAAACAATCCCGCCAGCAAAAATAGGAAAAAAAAAAGGAGCGATCTCACCTCTTCAGATGTTGGTTTAAGTCCGACAATACATTCCTCAAAAAGGGCATAGAAGAACAAAGTAATCCATCAACGTGTAGCATTCAATTTATTCCGGACCATTAAAGAATTCTGGAGGATATCAGAATGTTGGCGTACCGGCTTCCATCTACCCCCATTCATTCCTTTTTCCGTGTCTTTCGTTTTACGCTACTGATTAATAATCAAAACTTTATGTGGCTGATGCTACAGAAGAAGGGGTTTATGCGCATGCGTCTACTTCTTCTATTGTTCTGGTGTCTCCGATGGGACCTTCTTACAGCGCATGTAGAGGTGTGGCATGTGTATTGCATCATTTTCAGCAAGCGTTGCGTTGCCATATGTACCTGATATTTTACTGATCCATTGCCCATGTGGACGCGATATTTAGAAAAAAAAATCTCGTTGCCATTTTCGTGTGGATGTAGCCTTAGAGATGGTTTTGTAACCTTTTCCAGCCTGATGAACATCAACAATGCTTTTTCTGAGGTCCTCAGAAATCTCCTTTGTTCGTGCCATGATACACTTCCACAAACGTGTGTTGTGAAGATCAGACTTTGATAGATCCCTGTTCTTTAAATAAAACAGGGTGCCCACTCACATCTGATTGTCATCGCATTGATTGAAATCACCTGACTCTAATTTCACCTCCAAATTAACTGCTAATCCTAGAGGTTCACATACTTTTGCCACTCACAGATATGTAATTCTGGATCATTTTCCTCAATAAATAAATGAGCATGTATAATATTTTTGTCTCATTTGTTTAACTGGGTTCTCTTTATCTACTTTCAGGACTTGGGTGAAAATCTGATGATGTTTTTGGTCATATTTATGCAGAAATATAGAAAATTCTAAAGGGTTCACAAACTTTCAAGCACCACTGTACATTTGGAGAAAGGAAAACACTGCATTCCAGCATAAGAACCTTATCCCATCTGTGAACATGGTGGTGGTAGTATCATGGTTTGGGCCTGGTTTGCTGCATCTGGGCCAGGACAACTTGCCCTCATTGATTGAACAATGAATTCTGAATTATACCAGTGAATTCTAAAGGAAAATCTCAGGACATCTGTCCATGAAAAGAATCTCAAGAGAAGGTGGGTCATGCAGCAAGACAATGACCCTAAGCACACAAGTCGTTCTACCAAAGAATGGTTAAAGAAGAATAAAGTTAATGTTTTGGAATGGCCAAGTCAAAGTCCTGACCTCAATCCAATTGAAATGTTGTGGAAGGACCTGAAGCAAGCAATTCATATGAGGAAACCCACCAACATCCCAGTGTTGAAGCTGTTCTGTATGGAGGAATGGGCTAAAATTCCTCCAAGCCGGTGTGCAGGACTGATCAACAGTTACCAGAAACATTTAGTTGCAGTTATTGCTGCACAAGGGGGTCACACCAGATACTGAAAGCAAAGGTTTACATACTTTTGCCACTCACAGATATGTAATATTGGTTCATTTTCCTCAATAAATAAATGACCAAGTATAATATTTTTGTCTCATTTGTTTAACTGGATTCTCTTTATATACTTTTAGAATTTGTGTTAAAATCTGAGGTTGTTTTAGGTCATATTTATGCAGAAATATAGAAAATTCTAAAGGGTTCACAAACTTTCAAGCACCACTGTAGGACGCCTTTGTCTGTTGTAGCATTTACATTTCCTTTCACTGGAAATAAGGGGCCCAAGCTTGTTCTGACATTACAGTGCCCCTGCACACAAAGTGAGCTCTGTGAAGACATCGTCTGCCAAGATTGGAGTGGATAAACCCCAGGTGCCTGCACAAAACCCTGACTTCAACCTCGCTGAGCACATTTGGGATAAATTGAAATGTACTGTACCCCAGGTCTTCTTCCCTGATATCAGTGCCTGACCTCACTAATGCTCTTGTGGCTGAATGTGCAAATCCCGACAGTCATGCTCCAAAATCTAGCCTTTGCAAAGAGTTGAGGTTATTATAACAGCAAGGGGGGGCTGAAATGGAATTGGATGTTCAACAAGCACACATGGGTACGATGTTCAGCTGTCCACACTTTTGGCAACATAGTGTATCTTCTGTATGAAGTAAATGCAAGATATTTATGAATAGTTTTTGGTCAATTATTTTGTTTTTTAAACATTTGCCTTACTGTTCCAATTATCAAGTGACAACACTTTCACAGTATGTTCGAATATTTTCTTTTGTTATTTACTTCATCATAGACATTTTATCAAAGATAGCCAGATCTCTGTTAAATATGATCTTGATTGAAGTTTTCACTCCTAGCTGCACTGATTTATTTTTATTTAAAAGACCCCACAGTTTACCATAGCCTTCAGTAGTCCAACAAGCTTTTTCTTTCTGTTCTTCTAGTGCACTACATGTCTACTTACCCATCAGGCAGTTTTTCTATGACATCATCCATCCTGAGTACAGCCCTGTGTGTGATGTATATGCGTTGATGTTCTTGGTCGATGTTGTAAACTTTATCATTATTATCTTTGGCTACTGGGCTTTTGGGGTAAGGCTGTCTGTTTGCAATGTATCTTTTCTTTTTACATTTACACTTTCATTTATTTGATATACTATGCACTCATTTTTGTGTTTATTTCAATAGAAACATACAGCAGCAGCTGATATCACTGAATCCTTGTCAGAGGACCAAGTACCTGAGGCCTTCCTTGTCATGCTTCTCATCCAGTTTGCTACTATGGTTGTTGACCGGGCTCTCTATCTGAGGAAAACCTTGCTCGGAAAGTGTGTGTTTCAGGTGGTTTTAGTTTTTGGAATACACTTCTGGATGTTCTTCATACTGCCTGGGGTTACTGAGAGGTAAGCAATTACTCAAAGCTTGAGCAGAAACTTGCACTATACACTAAAAATGGTTCTACACTATGATCATAACTAGCTGGCTATAGCAGCTGTCTGAGTGAGAGTTTACAATGTTGTCGTAAATGTTAATTGTTTTACATTAACTCTCATTTGTATTTTTTCACAAGTGAGTGTCACATAGGCTGTCTTTTGATTTCATAGTAATATTTTAGTTCAAATAAAACATATAGGTTTTATAATCTGACAATGTGTATTTTTAACCAAGATTTAGCAAGTATTTTCTTCTTTTTGGTTATGAATTTTAAAACTTGTTTATCATGATCAATAGAGAAATCACACCCCAAAAAAAGTTTGTTCGAAAAATACATTTTTAGCATCGTTCCACTGTTTAATTTGGTCTTAATTTGACCTAATTAGGATATAATTGGTTACATTCATAAAAGTCCCCTTAAAAATGTCTAACTTTGTGCTTTATTGCTCATCATTAAATGTACAAGTGAGTTATTGTGACTAGAATAGTTGAGTGTGTTTAACTTGCTAAATCTTGGTTAAAAATACACATTGTCAGATTATAAAACCTATATGTTTTATTTGAACTAAAATATTACTATGAAATTTTGTATTTTGTCACAGGAGGTTTAACAAAAACCATGTTGCACAGCTATGGTACTTTGTGAAGTGCATCTACTTTGGCTTGTCAGCATATCAGATCAAATGCGGCTACCCAAATCGAGTCCTGGGCAATTTCCTCACTAAGAACTATAACTACCTCAACCTCTTTCTCTTCCAGGGGTAAGTGCTTTTTATTCTCAGTTACAAGCTATAATAGATTATTTGAATGCTTGTTGGAAAGTTAAAGGAGAGTAGTCAGTTTTTACTCAAAAACAAATAATTGACAATGACATCTGACATTGTAATATTGACAATGACATCTGACATTTTTGTAAAGTTCATAATGTTTTATTGCTTTACTTAACAACAACATTTTTTAAACAAAATGTAGTAGCAAAATGTACAAAGCTAATCAAATACATTTTCAAATGTGTTTGGATGTTTATGTAAAATATTCATTTATCCTGCCACAGAATATTCATATTGCATGAACCATAGGTGAAAATTGTTGGCTGATAATTTGCTAGTTTTTACATCTCTTGCATAAAATTCTCTATCATCAACTCATTGACATGAACTTTTTTGACAGAACACCAAGCATGCTTACCTACAAAAGGCATTTTCACTCACTGACTGACTGATCCCTGTTGTTAAAATGTGCATGCACAATAGCTGTGAAGCACATCCTGAATAGTACTTCTTATTTAAGAGCAGCCATGTCTACACTCTTTTATTTTGCACTCATGTAGTATTATACAATCAGAAGTCAAAAATAAAGGCACAAGTATGCATTCTGTTGAAAAGGTGTGTTTTATTGGTAAATAAATACAATTTCAATGTCTTTTTTTCATATTATTGACATTGAATTGTGATGAATTTCAAATACATGTCAAAAAAACATCTCCCAGTACTTTGAGATACTAAGGTGTAATTTAAAAAAAAAGGTTTATCATCAATTTGAGCCAGTTGTGACCCAATGCCATCCAGTACAACTAATATACAGGTCTCTTCACTGCATCCATGATATATTGTCCTGGCTTTCCGATAAAGTCGGCCATTCTTACAAATTTTATAGCCTTTTAAATTCTAACTGCTTAGCAAATCATTCATTTGTATCTTGTATTAGTATTAGTATCTCTTATTCTATATTAGTATGATTAGCCAAAGTAGAAGTAATTACAAATTGCTATTTGCAAAAATAACAAACAAAAATAAATGGACTGTACAGTTATCATACTGTGATTTTTTTTCAGCTCCATTTAAAGGTAGACTGCCTTTCAGATTTTTCAAGTCTAGGTCATAAAAAGAATTTTCCCTGACACCCAGTTATTTTTGTTTAGTGGACCAAAAGCTACTGAATTCAAATCATAGACTTCCAATTTTATTGTTTTTTAAATTTTATTTATTTTTTTAATAGAACA
The DNA here is from genome assembly GCF_027579695.1 of Neoarius graeffei. NCBI lineage: Eukaryota > Metazoa > Chordata > Actinopteri > Siluriformes > Ariidae > Neoarius > Neoarius graeffei. Next base: position 31,061,887 of record NC_083578.1, read on the forward strand.
ATTAATGAATTTAGGGACACATGGCCCTAAATTGTCCGCTAATTTTTCTTGCTTCACCATGACCCAATTCAAGATACTACGTCATGCATCATGTGGTGGGCTTTCCCCATTCGTGCAAGTGTCAGTCCTGCGCACTATGGCACGTGCACCTGAAGGCACGCCCTGGACTGCCATCAAGTGGGCTGCCATCGAGCGGACTCCAGCATGCACGCTGTTAACAACGCACACCTGAACTTAATTAAGGAGCTACAGTATATGTGCACCTATTTAAGGACTGTGCTGATGCATGATCAGTGCCTCCTAAAGGCCATCAGTCCAGAACCAGTTCCACAGCCTGCATCAGAGCCAGCCCCTGACCCCAAGACAGAGCCAGCGTCCGCTCCAGTGGCCTTTGCAGAGACAGCAGAGGAGGCTGTTGTTCTAGAGCTGGCTTCTCAGCCAGAGCCAGCACCTGAACCAGCGCCATCATCTGTTCCAGTGCCAGAGCCAGCGCCAGCATCTGTTCCAGTGCCAGAGCCAGTGCCAGCATCTGTTCCAGTGCCAGAGCCAACGCCAGCATCAGCACTAACATCTGTTCCAGTGTCAGAGCCTGTGCCAGCATCAGAGCCAGTGCCAATACCTGAGTTGGAGTCAGAGTCAGCACCAGTGTCTGCTTTAGAACCAGTGCCAGAGTCAGAGTCAGCGCCAGTGTCTGCTCTAGAACCAGTGCCAGAGTTGGAGTCAGCACCAGTGTCTACTCCAGAACCCGTGCCAGCACCAGTGTCAGAGTCAGTTCCAGTGCTAGAGCCAGCATCAGACCCTGTGTCCATGTCTACTCCAGAGCCAGTGCCTATGCCAGAGTCAAAGCCAGTACCAGAACCCGAGCCTGTTCCAGAACTTGTGTTAGAGGATGATGGCGTGACCTCTGCCACAGCTGGCTATGAAGGCATCATCATTCCTCCACCGCCTGGCTATGAGGGCATCGTCATCATCCCACCGCCACCTGGCCAGGAAGGCGTCATCGTCCCACCGTCACCTGGCTATGAAGGGATCGTTGTCCCGCTGCCGCCTGGCTATGAAGACATTGTCATCCCGCTGCCAGGTCCTAATCAGGACCGAAGCAATGCACTGACAGAGCTTGAGCCAGTTCCAAGTACAAGTCAAGTCCACAGTCCAAGTCAAGTCCACAGTCCAAGTCAAGTCCAGTGCTTGAGTCCTCTACTGAGCCTGAATACAGCCTGGATCCCAAGTCGAAGCTCACTTCCTGCCTTGAGCCCAAGTCATCCCCAGAGCTCGAGTCCAGTCCAAAGCCCAAGTCAAATCCAGAGCTTGAGTACACTTCCAGCCCTGACTCCAAGCCAGTTCCAGAATTCAAGCCTGAATCATCTCCTGAGCCAGAGTCCAGTCCAGAGCTCAAGTCATCTCAGGAGCTCGAGTCCAGCCCTAAGCTCGAACACACTTCCAGCCCTGACTTCAAGCCAGATTGAGAGCTCAAGTCGGAGTCATCTCTTGAGCTGGAGCCAGAGTCCAGCCCAAAGCTCAAGTCATCTCTAGAGCCTGAAAGCAGTGCAAGTCAGGAGTCCAAGTTTTATCCTGAACCCGAGCTCCCACCGGAGCCAAGCAGGATGGATTTTTGCTCCCAGAGGGAGCTCTTGGGGGGGGGGCTGTCAGTCCTGCATGCTGTGGCGCATGCACCTGAAGGCACGCCCCGGGCTGCCATCAAGCGGGCTGCCATCGAGCGGATTCCAGCACGTACGCCGTTAACGACGTGTACCTAAACTTAATTAAAGAGCTATATGTGCACCTCTTTAAGGACTGTGCTGATGCATGATCAGTGTAAAGTATTACGCTACATCAGAATGCATTACCGAGCCTTATTTCCTGTTTCTGATTTCCTGTTTCTTGGTTCCTGTGCCTATTCTTTGTTCTCATTTCTCGCTTTGCCTCTGATATCCTGTTTGCGCCTCGCCTGACCCTTTGCATGTTTAATGTTTTGGATTTAGCCTGCCGATTTGGACTGTTTGCCTGTGTGTGTTTGCACTTTGTAAATAAATATATACTTCTGCACTTACATCTGCCTACCTCATACTTGAC